>NW_028274815.1:53064356-53365827 GCF_037043125.1 Eumetopias jubatus | reverse complement strand
TCACATATCTACATATCTATGAGATAAACTCCTAGTGGTGGGATATTTGGGTCAACAGGCTTGTGTATTTTTTTTAATTTTTTTTAAAGATTTTATTTATTTGAGAGAGAGAGAATGAGAGATAGCACGAGAGGGAAGAGGGTCAGAGGGAGAAGCAGACTCCCTGCTGAGCAGGGAGCCCGATGTGGGACTCGATCCCGGGACTCCAGGATCATGACCTGAGCCTAAGGCAGTCGCTTAACCAACTGAGCCACCCAGGCGCCCAAGGCTTGTGTATTTTTTAATCTGGAGAGGTGTAGTCAAGTGGCTCTACAAACATTCTATCAATTTTATGTATTATATACCCACCAAGAACAAATAGAATTGTTTGAGATATTATTTCAAGTTTGCATAAATGGTATATATGTAAAAGTATGTAAATAAATGTACCCTTCAATTTTCCTTAATCAGTTAGTATTTTCTTTTATATCTTTTCACATTGGTATCTCCAAATCTAGTTCACTCCTTTTAATTGCTGATGTATTTTTAAAATATTTCAATGAACATGCTTCATGTATTATTTTGTGTACATTTACAGGACTCATTTAGGATATATATCTAGAAGTGGAATTGTTCATCTAAAGATGACAGTACAAATTTTTGTGTGTACATGTATATGCACATGTAAATACACATGACAACATCGTTATGATACTAGGGGAAAGAAAAACTTCATCAACAACAAATTGTAATAGTCACAGCTAATACTAAGCTCCATATGCAATTAGTCTTCCAAGTGCTTTACACAAAGTAACTTATTCAAAAGGTACAAAAAACACAAACCACAAAGGAAAAGATGAATATATGTGACTACATGAAAAAGAAAAACGTCTGTGCTTGCTTCAACAGCATAAATACTAAAACTGGAATGAAACAGAGAAGATTAACATGGCCTCTGAGAAAAGTTTACATGCAAATTCATGAAATGTTCTGCCTTTTAAAAAACTGGAAAAAGAAAAATTTCTAAATGATAAAAATCCTAAACATAGTGAGAAGATAAGGAATGGTTAGGGAGAAGTTCTTTACAATGAATATACCTAACAAAGGATTAATACCCAGAATATTTTTCAAAACCCTGCTAAAAAATACCAAAAAAAAAAATACAACTCAATTTTTAAACAATGGGTAAAGATTATGAACAGGAAATTTACTGACAAGAAAAATAATGACCAGTAAACATATGAAAACCTTCAGGCTCAGTGTAAATCAAGGAACTGCAATTAAAACAGGGTACCAATTATACTTAACTTATTGATTAAAAAAAAAGTAAAAGACACTAAGTGATAATGAAGATATAAGAAAGTCCAAATTCTTATATCCTGCTAATCTGCATGTAAATTAAAACAATTTACAATACAGCAATTCTGTTTTTAGGAATATACCCTAAAGAAATTCTCCACATACCCACAGAGACTTGTACAAGGATGCCCACTGTAGCAATGTTTGTAATAGAAATGAGCACAAACAATTCACTTGACCATAAGGAACAAATTCACTCACTGTAGTTTATTCATATAACAATACTATCTAGCACTTAAATAAACTAGAACATTTTTTTCAAAATGGTTGTATTTCAAAATATTATGCTCAGTAAAAAATGGCAAGTTGCATATAACACACATTATTTAAAGTTTAAAAAAAACAATACCATATATTCCCCACAGAGACTTATACACGTAGTAAGAGTTTAAAAACAAACCAGGTTTACATACATCTCTGGAAATAGAAAGGGGAAAGCAATGGATGGAGGTTATGAGGTCTCGGCTACGTCTTTAATGTTCTATTTAAAAATGGGTCTCGGGGCGCCTGGGTGGCTCAGTCGGTTAAGTGACTGCCTTTGGCTCAGGTCATGCCCCGCATCGGGCTCCCTGCTCCGCGGGAAGCCTGCTTCTCCCTCTCCCACTCCCCCTGTGTTCCCTCTCTCGCTGTCTCTCTCTCTCTGTTAAATAAATAAATAAAATCTTTAAAAAAAAAAATTTAAAAATGGGTCTTGGGGGCCTGGGTGGCTCAGTCCATTAAAGCGTCTGCCTTCGGCTCAGGTCATAATCCTGGAGTCCTGGGACTGAGTCCCACATCAGGCTCCCTGCTCAGCAGGGAGTCTGCTTCTCCCTCTGCCCTTCACCCTGCTCACGCTCTCTCTTGCTCACTCTCTCTCAAGTAAATAAAATCTCAAAAAAAAATTAAAATGGGTCTCAAGCAATTATGGCAAAAAATTAACATCTGTTAAATCTGAGAGGAGAGCAAATTGGTATACATCATAATATTTCTGGTATGTCTGAAAATTTTTATAATTGAAAAACACCAGTTTTGCATAATATATTCAATTTATGCACAAGTTTTCAAAAATGATGAATAAAACTAGTATATGCGAAGTTCTGTTCCCTCTGGAATTGGTTCCAGATCTAAACAATGATAAAAATCTCTATTATCATGATTTCCAAAATCAAGACAAATGTGAAGAAAAGAAGTTTTTTTTTAATTAAATATTAACTATCCAACACAATACCTGCTTCTCCTGAAGATGTTTCCTCAGTAACTAAGGGTAAGCCAGAAGCAAAGAAATCCATGATTGTTGCATAAATATCTGGTTTCAGTAAATTCCAGTCTAACTCTTCACTTTCCTGTAAATATTTAAAGGAAAATGCTACATTTCTAATCAAGAGCAAAGACTAATACAAAATAATACTTTGTATCTTTCAAGAATCTTTTCCTATAGATATCCTATACTGTGTAACAACAGCACTCATTTATGGAGACCTGTCAATTCCAGTCCTTAACGGATCTGGTTTATAAGGACTTTGGAAGATATAATCTTAGAACATTCCTCATACATTCATCCATTCATTCATCAAACTTATGTTAAATGTACCATGCCTTGTACAGGGGATACCACAATGATTAAAAGATACTTTATCATGAGGTGAAGAGAATTAAAACACTGAATGAATTCGGTGTTTAAAGAGAATGATAAAGAGACTTCCCATTCCTTTAAAGAAAATAGGATAGAGTTGCTTGATCAAATATACAGGATATCCCACAAGTATCCAAAAAATTCAACTCATATATTACTTAAGAGTACTAAAGAAATCCAATGACACAACTGTAGAACCAAAACATGTAACATGTCTTATCTATGGTGTTGTGCTAGAAGACTTGTGGACCTCCAACAAGCCTGGTATCCTTAAGAAAGAATCCATACCTATGTCATCTCTATGTCTGGCCAACTAGTTGATTCCATCAAAAAAAGGCACAATTACTAAATACCCAAATAGTACTAATATCCAAAAAGAGAAAGGGAACATGTTTTCTTTTAGTTTTATATATATATATTTAAAGATTTTATTTACTTATTTGACAGAGAGAGAAAGAGAGCATAAGCAGAGGGAGTGGCAGGCAGAGGCAGAGGGAACAGCAGGCTCCCCGCAGAGCAGGGAGAGCCCGATGCAGGACTTGATCCCAGGATCATGACCTGAGCCGGAGGCAGTTACTTAACCGACTGAGCCACCCAGGGGCCCTCTTTAAGTTATTTAAAGGAGAGCTCTTTAGGAGGAAAGACTATTAGATGCAGTCCATTTAGATTCTCAGGAGGCTGTTAGCTAGTGGCTATGCTTAAATACTACTAAAAAACAAGTCTACATAAATAAAAGGGGCTATTTTTGTCATGGACTAAGAACCAATCTAGGGGCACCTGGGTGGCTCAGTTGGTTGAACATCTGCCTCTTGATCTCAGCTCAGGTCATGATCTCAGGGTCCTGGGATCAAGCCCCGCATCAGGCTCCTTGCTCAGCATGGAGTCTGCTTGAGACTCTCTCTCTCTCTGCTTGCATGCACTCTCTCTCTCTCAAATAAATAAAATCTTTAAAAAAAAAAACCGATTTAGACACGGTATACAGAAGACAAGATAAATGGGCACTGCTATGGATACAAGAGCAAAACTAGTGAGTTGCCTTAGTGACTGGGAATGGGAACTGGCTCTGGATAACATTTTAATAACTTATTTGGAAGATGGATCGGAGGGCTACTTCAGATCTTCAGTAAATAGTGGGCTCTACTGAGTAGGGAAATATTGGTAATAAAAAAAGAAAAATATTCTGAAGTTGTCTGAATGAGAAAAAAAGGCAGGTACATAAGCTTCAAATACATTTACTCATTTAGAAAAAAATAACAGGGGTGCCTGGCTGGCTCAGTCAGTACAGCATCTGACTCTTGACCTTGGGGTTGTGAGTTCAAGCCCCACACTGGGCGTAGAGCTTACTTAAAAAAAAAACATTGGAATTATCAAAGTTATTTCAAAGAACAGAATAGAAAACTATCCTTGGGGTGCCTGGGTGGCTCAGTCGTTAAGCATCTGCCTTTGGCTCAGGTCATGATCCCAGGGTCCTGGGATCGAGCCCCACATCAGGCTCCCTGCCCTGCAGGAAGCCTGCTTCTCCCTCTCCCTCTCCCCCTGCTTATGTTCCCTCTCTCACTGTGTCTCTCTCTGTCAAATAAATAAATAAAATCTTTAAAAAAAAAAAAAAAGGAAAGAAAATTATCCTTACTCTGCAAAAGAAATAAATTATTCACTTTAAATAAATAAATAACAAATTATGCATAAGGAAGTCTCTGAATCATCAATTACAAATCAGAAAAGGAAATAGGCAATAGCTGAAGATATCAGGTAGATGAGATAGTCCATAAGAAAGGTAACTGAAAGGGATGCCTGGGTGGCTCAGTCGGTAAACATCTGCCTTCAGCTCAGGCCCTGATCCCAGCGTCCTGGGATCAAGCCCCGCATTGGGCTCCCTGTTCTGCGGGAAGCCTGCTTCTCCCTCTCCCACTCTCCCCGGCTTGTGTTCCCTCTCTTGCTGCGTCTCTCTCTGTCAAATACATAAAGTCTTTAAAAAAAAAAAAGGTAACTGAAAGAAAACAAATCTACTATTCTGCCTATTAAATTTCAATACATGCCCTAACTTAAATTATTATTTATTAGTTATGTCACTTCACTTAAGAAAAAATAGTGGGGCTGGAGAAATTCCAAAGAGTAATTAAATTATGAACGAGAAAGGAAATAAAAGATGACTTATCAAAATCAAAGAAAAAAACTCTGTAAGATATAATCACATTTTCATCTAAAAAAATTTTTATATGCCATAGGCTGTATATAAAAGGACAAAAAAAGAACTTGTTAAAATACATAATTTGCCATTTGTAAAATGAAGACAAGAATACCTAGTTTAAATAATTAAATTAGGTAATATATGTAAAGCACTTCTGCTATGTGAATGCCATACCAGCCATGTTGGAAATATTAAACAAGAGCAGATCCTCCCCCCACCCTCAAAAAATATCAAAGAAAGCAAACTGAAGAAAACCAAAGATATATCAGATGTCTCTAAACTGGGAAACATGAGGGATCTGTCAGCATGGGTTTACTGACCACAATCCTTTTGGCAGAAACCTCTTAAAGCCTGAAAATTCAGTCTATGAAATCTTACATCATTGTTTCCTTCTATAAAAATTTCTTGAAGTGCACACTATGTGCTAGGCATCGTTCTAGGTGAACTTAGTAAGTCGGGCAATCCCTAGCTTTACGGAGTGTACATTCCAATGTAGCAAAGACACATAATAAAGATAAACCAAAAAAAAAAAAAAGTGACTAAGTGATAAGTGCAATGAAGACAATAAACAGGGTAATGAGCTCCTGGAGAGACAGCCACTTCAAACGATATGGGCAAGAAAGGGCTTTGTGAGAATTTAGAGCCAATAACACTTTAAACAACACGACAAAACCTTTTACAATTGGTATATTTGCAAGAACAACTATGGCCACAGGGATTACCACCACAGAGGAAAACTAATTCCCCTGCACACACAGAAGCTACAAGAGCATACTGGACTTTTGTTAACAGGTCACTAACCCAGTCCACTTTCATCAGTCCTATCAGTGCATCAAGAACTCAGAGTAATCCTTTCAAATTGCTTAAGAGGACTACATGAAAACTTTGGATTTTTTTTTAAGATTTTATTTACATATTTGAGAGAGAAAGAGTGAGCAAGCGAGAGAGCACAAGCTGGAGGGGGGGCAGAGGGGGAAGGAGAAACAGGCTCCCTGCTGAGCAGAGAGCTTGATCCCAGGACCCTGGGATCAGGACCTGAGCCGAAGACAGCCGCTTCACCAACTGAGCCACCCAGGTGCCCCGAAAACTTTGGATTTTGACATAATATTGAACAAATGATTAAGTTCAGTGTATACATATCAATTAACAGACCTGAAAATATCCATAGTTCAAATTTAAACACTTCATTTCTAATTAATCTAGTAGACTTAAAAATGAAACCACCTTTTCCAGCAGATACCAGCTATTGGAACGGGCAGCATAGTTAGATCAACTTTCTGACATTTAGAGGTTAACCAAGTGCTGCAGAACGACACAGTCCCCTGCTCTTATCTGTGAAGTTCTTAAGTATTTCAGCAGATGGGCCATGATGAAAGAGCCCCCTTTAAAAGAGATACATATTCATCTGTTGGTCAAATACATAAGCATATAGTTTATTTGTTTGCTTTTCTTTTTACTCTTTCAATTTAAATTAAGAACTAGTAAAAACATCAAAACTACCAATAAAATCTCAATTATGAAAGAAAAAAAAAAGAATTAGTAAAAATAACACTTGGGAGCCTAAATTCTAGTTCTGCCCAGGTTGAGTCGTGGCCCTGCTGTAGGGCAGATACGTAACCCTGGACACAATCCTGCACTTAAGCCTCTGAAGCTCAAGTTTTTCTCTTCTGAAAAATGAGGGATTTGGACCATAGTTAATTTCAACTTGAAAATTCTATTTAATAACTAACTTGAGAAATGTGAGAAGTAAACTTAGAGGTTTTTAATAACAATATGTATAAAACACATCAAATTCAGAAAAAAACTAAAAGAACTTCATACATTATTTTACATAATCCTATGTTTACCTTTGTAACAGTGATGAAATCTGGTCCAAAAAAGACACTTTTTACTCCTTCAATTCTAAATAACTGCCTGTGAATAAATAAGAAATAAGAGATAATAAAAGCCTTTATTACAGAAAAGTTTAAACATATACAAAGGTAGACAGAAAAGCAGAAGAACCTTTACATACCCATCACCAGCACCAACAATTCATGGCCAACAATTACCAACTCATGGCCAATCCTGTTTCATCCCTTTACCCTATGATCTAGCAATCCCACTCTTAGGTAGTTACCTAAGAGAACTGAAAACATGCTCCACAAAGATGTGTCCATGAATCTTCACAGCAGCTTTATTTATAAAAACCAAAAAGAATATCTGGAAATGCCCATCAACTAGTGAATAACTGAACAGACCATGTGTACCCGTACAATGCAGGACTACTCAACAATAAAAAAGAATAAACTAACGGTACATGCAAAAACAAGGAGGACTCTCAAAAGCATTATGCTAAAGGAAAGAAGCCAAACACAAAAGACTATATGGGCGCATTTATATGAAACCTAAAAATGTAAAACTGTGGTGGCAGAAAGCTCAATAGTTACCAGGGTGATAGGTGTGTTAACTAACTTTACTGTGGTAAGCATTTTGTAAGGCATATGCATATCAAATCAGCACACTGTATACCTTAAACTTATATAATGTTTTACATCAGTTATAGCTCAACAAAGTTGGAATTCATTGCCATGAAACAAAATAGTTACCAGGGTATGGAAGTGAAGCAAGAAGATTGAATGCAAAGAGAAATGAGGGATTTCTGCCGTAATAAAAATGTTCTGTATTTTTATTTTAGTGGTGGTTACTGTATATATTTATCAAAATATATATAGTATATATTTGTATAAGTATATATTTATCATGTATATATTTATCTGTCTATATTTATCAAAACTCTGTATATATTTATCAAAACTCTGGACTATACACTTAAAATTGGTGAATTTCAGGGCGCCTAGGTGGCTCAGTTGGTTAAGCGACTGCCTTCGGCTCAGGTCACGATCCTGGAGTCCCGGGATCAAGTCCCGCATCGGGCTCCCTGCTCAGTGGGGGGTCTGCTTCTCCCTCTGACCCTCTTCCCTCTCGTGCTCTCTGTCTCTCATTCTCTCTAATAAATAAATAAAATCTTTAAAAAAAATTGGTGTATTTCATTTCATGTACATTACACCTCAATAAAACTAATTTTTAAAATCCTCTAAGAGGAGGAGGGGAGGATTATAATTTGAAAAGCCTCTACAAGGGTGAAATGCATCTTCCTTTCCCAATCACTGATACATGTACCATACCAGAACAATTTCCTTTTTCCCTCACCCCTTTTTAGGAATAAAAGCTGACATACTCCAAAAAAGGTTACAGTTTACCTTTTCTTTGTCTATCATTGCATGAGTGTTACTGGAATTACTATTTTAAAATTATTTAGGAATTTGTCTGAAACGATGTCATCTGGGTCCTCTAATTCAATATTAAATTTACAAGAAGTTACAAGGTACTTGGCTGCATAATATGATCCAATAAACCCAAGCACCGACCTATAAGTAGGTCCCTTGATTGGCTCTGTGCCTCTGCACTGTTAGCAAAACTTTTTTTCTTCAAATGAAAGGACCATGCAAAAGAATCAACCTGATCTTTGGGGTCATGTCATGGGGACTGCTTTAGGCAAGAGTTCACAGGTTCTATGCTTTAAGAAAGAAAACGCTCAAAAGGAGTTTCAAACATTATTATACATGCTTTGCCACTTAGGTTACTTTCCTCGGGACAATTTCAACTTCTACAATGTCCAAAATAAAATATGACACCCAGCATTGAACATATATCCCAAACATAGTCTGACTTATTCAGAATACAAAGACTGTTACCTCTATTGAGCTAGATACTGTGACTCTGTTGAAGTTTGACTGGTTTTGAGTACTGCAACATATCCAACATAATGAACTAAGAAGTCGGATTCTTCCATCTCACAACTGAGCTATTCATTTTAAACATTTAAATAATAAGCCTTAATATCTGTTCCTGTTAGATTTTACCTTACTTGCTTTAAACTATCATGTCCACCTAATGAAACCTTTAAACATTTCTCCGAATTTTGCCATCTAACATAGAAGCAATTCCTCCCATCTGGAAACTGATAATCTTATCATCATTAATGTGTCACAGATAAAGATAAATATGCCAACTACAGAGATATTACAGATACTACAGAGCCCTTGTATATGTCACTAGAGACAGATTTACACTCCACTTAAATTTCTCTGTCTTGTCCAGAAGGATAGTAAGAAATAGGTCAAATGCCTCTCTGAAGTAAGATACACTACTGTTCATTCATTCTTACTTATTCATTCAACAAATATTTGAAAACTCACTGAATATTGACACTATACTAAGCACTAGAGATACAATGATGAGCAAGACAGACAGGTTTCTGTTTTCAAGAAGCTTTACATTCTGGTTTACAGTAAAAACATTCTCTGTTAAAACAACAAAAACAAGATTAGTTTTGCTTGACTGAAGGTAATAAATTCTGTGAATCCAGGAAATAAGCTACTTTCAAAAGACTAATTTGAAAAGGGCTTTTGCCAACTAAACATCAGACAAAAATAATCTCTAACTCATCTGTAACTGAACAGTCTTTTTTATTTTTATATTCTTTTAAATACAAAATACATAAATTCATTCTTGATGTAAACATTTCAAACTATTCATATAAAGTGAAAATGCCTCTTGACCACCCCTCCCCCAAATCCACTGTTATCGGTTGGGTGTACATTCACCTTTATGTTAGTGTTTTTTTGTTTTGTGTTTTTTGTTTTTATATAGATAATCATATTGTACTCAGTGTTCTACAACATACTTTCTTCAATTAACAGTCTTTTATTTTTTTCTAAAAGGGGGAGAGAAAGAGATGGGGTGGAGGGACAGAGGGAGAGAGAGGGAGAATTTTTTTTTTTTAAGATTTTATTTATTTATTTTACAGAAAGAGAGACAGCGAGGACAGGAACACAAGCAGGGGGAGTGGGAGAGGGAGAAGGCCTCCCGCCAAGCAGGGAGCCTGGCGCGGGGCTCGATCCCAGGACCCTGAGATCATGACCTGAGCCGAAGGCAGACTATTAATGACTACTAAGCCACCCAGGCGCCCGGGAGAGAGAATCTTAAGCAGGTTCCACACCCACTGCAGAGCCTGATGCGGGGCTCAATCTCACAACCCTGAGATCATGACTTGAGCCGAAATCAAGAGTCGGCCGCTTAACCGAACGAGCCACCCAGGCACCCCAAAAGTGTGTCAAAGAGGTCAGTCTATGACAGTAAATGAGGGTTCTCCTCATCCTTTTTTAATATCTAAGACTATGGACAAAGTTTATGGAACTCTTCCTACTGATGAGTATTTCGGTTGTTTCCAACTTGTTACCACTACCAACAAGGCTGCAATGAACATCCTTGTATCACCTTGTATATGTACGTGGATGTTCTGTGAGGCTGTGTTTTTCAACTCCACTAATAGCTTGTAAAATCAATTAGGTATTGACCTGGATTTTATCTAATATAATAAAACAATAGAATCAAGAGAATTAGAAAGGAAATAAGAATGTTTTTCACAGGGTCAAAACTGTCCCATCGAATACGTGTGCATGTATCTATCCACCTATGTGTGTGTGTGTGAACTGGGTTGTGATATAAAAGGCTTCTTACTGCGGCCTGTAAAAAAAAGTATGAAAAACAAAAGCTCTAAGGCATATTGTGAGAAGTGGCATGTGTAGGTCAAAGGAAATGTGTTTTTATTAATGAGAAATTTAAAAAGGGGCGCTTGGGTGGCTCAGTCAGTTAAGCGGCCAACTCTTGATCTCAGCTTAGGTCTCAATCTCTGGGTCCTGAGTTCAAGCCCCACATTGGGCTCCATGTTAGACGTGGAGCCTACTAAAAAAAAAAATTAAATTAAATTAAAAAATTAAAAAAACATTCCTTCAATAAATGTATTATTTCTTGCTCTTCTAAGTGCGACATATAAAACAGCTGTGTGTATAGAAGTGGTTATCTAAGCTTTACTTTCTACATATACCTGGCAATCAGTCTCAGGCTTAGGTTACCAAAGATTTAAATTGATGTAGACTGACTCTAATACTTCTTATTATAAATAATTTCTCTAGCTATCATTAAAAAGAAATTCATTCCAGGGGCACCTGGGTGGCTCAGTAGTGAAGCGCCTGCCTTCGGCTCAGGTCATGATCTCAGGGTCCTGGGATCGAGCCCCACATAGGGCTCCCTGCTCGGCAGGAGGCCTGCTTCTCCCTCTCCTGCTCCCCCTGCTTGTGTTCCCTCTCTCGCTGTGTCTCTCTCTGTCAAATAAATAAAATCTTTTAAAAAAAAAGAAAGAAATTCATTCCAATAATTTTGTTTGTCCTATATCATCTGACATATATCTAACAGGTCTTTAGTGAATTTAAAAATTGTCTCTGACTTGTTTTTATAAAATCATGCCAAATCTAGTAACAATTATTATTTACAGTTCTGAGTGGAATATTTTAGACACTGCTCCATTTTGACACATCGAAAAAAATTCAACTATCCTTAAGAAAAAAATGAACAAGTTTTCACTTTTTTTTATAAATAGTTTTAAAGATTTAGAATGGAAATTTATCCTATTTTCATTTTGATGATTTTTTTTTTAAAGTAAAAATATAGAGTCATTTATTCCTGCCATAGATCTCTCAAATACTTTACTTTTCAGGAGAAGGGTTTCCTAATATCAACTGTTATTTTTCTTTTATCTCTTACCTGAAAAGAAAGCATTCTTTACGTTGAAAACGGTGCAGTGCACATAAAAATGCAATCATTAAACGAGGCTGCCTTACTCCCAAAGTCAGTTATTTATGTTTCTTGGTAAAAGCAAATGAGAAATAGTAATATACCTAGCCAGAGGGGAGCGAAATGCTGCAGCTGGTGTGGGAAAATCCATGGTCCTTGTCTCAAGAACTGGTTTTCCTGGAATAAACTTTAAACTGTTGGGATTGGGGGTATCTTGTGTTTGAATAAACATGTGTCTCACTGAAAGAGAAAAAAGAAGAAAGAATGTTATTCCAGAAAAAACAGTAGTTAAGCTTATGGACTATGAAGTGCTCATTTTCAAAGAAACAAGACATAAGAAAAAAGAAAATAAGGCTTTGTTGATCAAGCTGATGAAATAATTTTTAAAGACAACAAAAAAGGGGCACCTGGGTGGCTCAGTCGTTAAGCGTCTACCTTCAGCTCAGGTCATGATCCCAGGGTCCTGGGATCGAGCCCCGCATCGGGCTCCCTGCTCAGCAGGAGGCCTGCTTCTCCCTCTCCCACTCCCCCTGCTTGTGTTCCCTCTCTCACTGTCTCTCTCTGTGAAATACATAAATAAAATCTTTAAAAAAAAATAAAATAAAATCAGTCTTCCTATCCTGTCATAATCCTCATATCATATGCTGAGGAAAAATAGTAAAATACCAACAAGCAACAGTTTTTTTTTTAATTGGAAATAGATTAAATTTGGCAAAGTATAGGATTTGTATGGAAGTGATTTCTTTTTACCCATTATAAGGGATTCTAATTTCACAGCTGAGGGTGGTTTTTACACCTTGCCAAGCAGCCACCTAAATGACGTTGAGTCATTTCCTTGGTGAAGGAGAAACTGAAACTAAACTGCCATACATTTTAAGTCACTGTCCTATAAACTTATCAACTGCTCACTTGGTGAACAGGCAAATCCTAAAAAAGAGAAAAATTTAAAACGATAACGTCAAAATCCAAATACTTGATTTAAAATATTTATACCTCCAGGGTGCCTGGGTGGTTCAGCTGGTTAAGCGGCTGCCTTCGGCTCAGGTCATGATCCCAGGGTCCTGGGATCGAGTCCTGCATCGGGCTCCGTGCTCAGCGGGGAGCCTGCTTCTTTCTCTCCCTCTGCCCCTCCCACTCTGCTCATGCTCTCTCATGCTCTCCCTCTCTCAAATAAATAAAATCTTTTTTTTTAAAGATTTTATTTATTTATTTGAGAGAGGGAGAGCATGAGAGACAGAGAACATGAGAGGGGGGAGGGTCAGAGGGAGAAGCAGACTCCCCACTGAGCAGGGAGCCCGATGCGGGACTCGATCCCAGGACTCCAGGGTCATGACCTGAGCCGAAGGCAGTCGCTTAACCAGCTGAACCACCCAGGCGCCCTCAAATAAATAAAATCTTAAAAAAATAAAATAGCTATACCTCCAATGAATAAATTCCTCTGAAAAATCTGTTACATGGGAACAAGTTTTCAGATGGAACATTAAAGAAAGGCCTGCTGACAATTTCTGTAAATATAAAAACAAGGTTCTTTTAACCTTAGATATGACCAATCATTTCTAGAAGCCTTTCTTAATAATTTATTGGTAATCAAAATCTCCACACACATTAAGCACTCTACCACAGTATTTGAAGAATTAAATCTGGCATTTTTCTACTCAGTCCATTTCTGTAAAACTATATATGCAGAAAGAAAAGGTTTCAGAAATACTTGAAGGTAAAAACGGTAAATGTGGGGTGTCTGGCTGGCTCAGTGGGAAGAGCATGCAACTTTTTCTTTTTTAAAGATCTTATTTATTTATTTATTTGAGAGAGAGAGAGAGAGAAAGAGAGAAACAGCATGAGAGGGGAGAGGGTCAGAGGGAGAAGCAGGCTCCCCGCTGAGCTGGGAGCCTGATGAGGGCCTCGATCCCAAGACTCCGGGATCATGACCTGAGCCGAAGGCAGTCGCTTAACCAACTGAGCCACCCAGGTGCCCAAGAGCATGCAACTTTTGATCTCAGGGTCGTGAGTTCGAGCCCCACGTTGGTAGAGATTAATAAAAAAATAAATAAAAACTTAAAAAAAACTACAAATATAAAAAAAATTTGAAAGCATAATCTCTGTATATTGTCTGAAGTAGAAAATATATGACATCACAACAAACTTTCTCTTCTGACAATGAACAAAGCTATTTCAAAATAGTAATCTGACTAGGTATTAACAAAATCATTTCAATTATAGTCTGAACTGGGCTTAATTAGGTATTTCAGAAATGACTTCCAGGTCCATCATCCAGAAAGATGCCCCTGAGAGTGTCATAAGGGTTATAACAAAATAGAATGATCTAAAATAATTTTTCCCAGTATGCTTGGTATTAATAAGTAATAGATTAATAGGGAGGCAGAAGCTTCCCCCAAAATATACATTAATGGTCCTTAAAGTCAATATCAAAGACTAAGACCAGTGGGTTTCCAAGTTGAAAAACCTGATGACCACATGATTCCATACCACAATATTTAAAAGTCCAATTAAAGTAGCTTAACATGCTAACTCAATATTTATGCCTAAATTTTTATTCTGTGATTCAAGGAGCCAGGCAAGGTTTTCCTCTTTTTGCCCCGGTATACAGAAGAGGTAAGGTCTTTACCCTGATCCAACTCATGTGGTTAGCCAGAGTCAGCCACCTGCCAGAATATGGCCACAAAGTGTTCAAGGTAGTGACGGAAATGGGAGAGGGCCCAAGAGCTGAATCCAAACTCTTATATATAGATCCATAAGCACACACAGGCAGACATTTACACACAGACACACAGAGACAACTCTCAAGGTTCCCTAACCACAGGACACTGGTCACATTTCAATAATTTTCAAATCCTATCTTCATACCTACTTCCAACATTAATGAAAATAAAAGCATGTAACATCAACAAAATCATCAACAAAGCCCATAACTAATTAATTTGGACCCCCAAAAAAGAAAAACTACATTGAAAGTACTATTTTCTAACGCTTGGACGAAAGCTAGAAATTTACTGATTTTAGGTATATTCTTTTTTTTTTTTAAGATTTTACTTATTTATTCCAGAGAGAGAGAGAGAGAGTGAGCACGAGCAGGGGAGGGGCAGAGGAAGAGGGAGAAGCAGACTCCCTGCTGAGTAGAGAGCCCAATGGGAGGCTCGATCCCAGGACCCCGGGATCATGACCTGAGCTGAAGGCAGACACTTAACCAACTGAGCCACCCAGGTGCCCTTTTTAGGTGTATTGTTAATAAAATAAGGAGGACAGCAGCTTAAAATACATATGATTTTTTGAAACAAACCTATTTGTAACTTTTTATAATATTTTCATTTGAGAAATCATTCTTTTTTTTTAAAGATTTTATTTATTTATTGGACAGAGAGAGACAGCGAGAGCAGGAACACAAGCAGGGGGAGTGGGAGAGGGAGAAGCAGGCTTCCTGCTGAGCAGGGAGCCCGATGTGGGACTCGATCCCAGGACCCTGGGATCATGACCTGAGCCGAAGGCAGACGCTTAACGACTGAGCCACCCAGGCGCCCTGAGAAATCATTCTTGAGCAATGTTCCAGAAGATGTGTTATTCAAAATACTGAGATTTCATAGGTCTATTGGATGCTATACTCAGGAGAAAGAGAGAGAGCGAGCACACACGAGCAAGCACGTGCAAGTGGAGGAGGGGCAGACTCCGCACTGAGTCAGGTGCCCAGTGACGTGGGGCTCATGGAGCTTGATCCCAGGACCCTGGAGATCACGACCTGAGCTGAAACCAAGAGTCAGATGTTCAAACAACTGAGCCACCCAGGTACCCCTGTGCTCCAGATTCTTGAAATCTAATGCCAATATGTATAAGCAAATAATTATAGTAAATGTTACGTTACGACACAAAAAAATGCTATGTTCTTTTTATGCACGTGAATAGAAAATATACAAATTCTTGGGGCGCCTGGGTGGCTCAATCAGTTAAGTGTCTGCCTTTGGCTCAGGTCATGATCCTGGGGTCCTGGGATCGAGTCCTGCATCGGGCTCCCTGCTCCGCGGGAAGCCTGCTTCTCCCTCTGCCTGCCACTCTGCCTACTTATGCTCTCTCTCTCTCTGTCAAATAAATAAATAAACAATCTTTAAAGAAAAAAAAAAAGAAAATATACAAATTCTTATCTTTTATGATCCACCAAACTGTATTTAAGCACAGTTTCATTAGCTTCTGAGACATAATTTGTTCTAAAAGGTGAAATTTTGGGGTGCCTGGGTGGCTCAGTTGGTTAAGCGACTGCCTTTGGCTCAGGTCATGATCCTGGAGTCCTGGGATTGAGTCCCGCATGGGGGGGGGTCCTGCTCAGCGGGGAGTGTGCTTCTCCCTCTGACCCTCCCCCCCTCACGTGATGTCTCTCTCAAATAAATAAATAAAATCTTTTTTAAAAAATTAAAAAAAAATAAAAGGTGAAATTTTACCTGTGTTACATAAGGTTGCAGGCAGTTGGAAAAGTGGTCTTTGTACAAAATGATGCAGAAGCTGTTTCTTAACGGTGTATGGATTCATCATAGGACATAATCTACGTTTAAAAGCAAATTAAAATGACATTTCAAGAGATAATCTTTTAAGCTGTTTCTACTTCATATATATATGCATATATATGTGTGTGTATACATATAATAATGAAAACAACAAAGCTTAATTTCATTCTCCACCCACATTATTCCCATTTCCTTAGGCAAGCAATATCTGCAAACAATTTAAAAACAAGAGCTCAATGGGTGCCTGGGTGGCTCAGTTGTTAAGCGACTGCCTTCGGCTCAGGTCATTGTCCCAGGGTCCAGGGATCGAGCCCCACATAGGGCTCCCTGCTGGGCGGGGAGCCTGCTTCTCCCTCTCCCACTCCCCCTGCTTGTGTTCCCTTTCTCACTGTGTCTCTCTCTGACAAATAAATAAATAAAATCTTAAAAAAAACAAAAACAAAAACCAAGAGCTCAAGTGGAAATTTATAGCCTTGATAACGAAGTGTACACAGGATAGTGCAATACCAGTGTAAGAAAAAGAAATGCAACTAAATTTGTGATTTACAACCTGGATTCCCAGACCTTAGCTATGCATGAAGGATGCAAAGAACTACCAACTGTTTCTTTTCTTCTTTTTAAATTTTAAAAAAACTAGGTAATAGAATCACACAGTTCAAAATTCGAAGGGCACAAAATTAAGTACTGTGAAGTCCCTCCCTTTTCTGTCTCTACTACCATGTTTCCCTGGAAAGAGAATCAATACTGTTTTTTGTGGGGTTTTTTTTTTTAAGATTTTTTATTTATTTATTTGACAGAGAGAGAGAGACAGCGAGAGAAGGAACACAAGCAGGGGGAGTGGGAGAGGGACAAGCAGGCTTCCTGCTGAGCAGAGAGCCCAATGCGGGGCTCGATCCCAGGACCCTGAGATCATGACCTGAGCTGAAGGCAGACGCTTAACGACTGAGCCACCCAGGCGCCCCAATACTACCTGTTTTGAAAGGTATTTCAATACTTCAAAAAGTCTAATAGAAAGTGTACTATTCCCCTCCAACCTGCTAAAGAAGCCAACAATTTATATATGCTTTTTGACTGGAAACCCCTTAAGCCAGTGTTTGTAACTTTGGTTATTTCACTGTAATAGAGAAGTATTGATTGGCTATTTTTTCATGGGCTTTGACAAATTAAAAATGAAGAGAGAAGGGAAAAACAAATATTGGAAAAGGAAAAAAAAACCTAAAAAATTTTAGAAATCAGTTGCAAGTTACTTTAAAATCCAGGTTACTTTTTGTTTGTTTGTTTTTTAAGTAGGCTCCACACCCAGCATGGAGCCCAATGTGAGGCTTGAACTCGGAACCCTGAGAGCAAGACCTGAGCTGAGATCAAGAGCCAGATGCTTAACCAACTGAACCACCCAGGCATCCCAAAATCCAGTTTACTTTAAAATATATTGCTACGGGGGTGCCTGGGTCGCTCACTCTTTAAGTGTCTGCCTTCGTCTCAGGTCATGACCCCAGGGTCCTGGGAGCAAGCCCCGCATCCGGCTCCCTGCTCCCTGCTCCCTGCTCCGCGGGAAGCCTGATTGTCCATCTCCCACTCCCCCTGCTTGTGTTCTCTCACTGTCTCTCTGTCAAATAAATAAATAAAATCTTTAATATATATATATATATTGCTACCATTACAATTTTCATTTTGCATAAATTGCTGAAGAATTTTAAATTTATGTATGATCACTTAAAAAAACGTTCTCTGATTACTTTTATCTGCAAACTCACTAAAGAAAAGGAGCATCTTCATTTCTGTGACCCACAGCAACTAGAAGGATGGCCTCAGTTCCTCATCTCTAAAAGAATATTCACAGCTACCTCAAAGACTGGGCCAAAGAGGGACCCAGATACTCCACGTAAAGTGCTTAAATCAGTGCCAAGCACTTGTAGCAAGAGCTCAATAAATGTTAGCTACCATTATTAGGATGAGATAGGTGCCCAATAATGAATTATTGAATGAAGTTTAAGGTTTGGGGCGAAAACATTTTTATCTGTGGCGAACTGCCTAAATCTTGACTACGCTGGAATATGGAAATACACTGAAGACCAGTATTCTTGTCCCTGCGGCGCAGGGAAAAAGCAACAGAATGGATGAATACAGTGAGAGATGGATTTAAAGTGACAAAACAGTAAAGGTTAATAGTAAAATTATTCCAGGAAGACATCTATCCAAACATAACAGCCGGGGCCAGGAGGTGACTAACAAAGAATCTTCCAGCCAACTTACTGCATTTACACTTCAAGGGCATCATGAGCATTAAAAGTCCTTAATATTCACTAGGTGAAACCTTGGTGGGCCCTTCTGTTCTTTTGTTCCAGAAGCAAAATCAAGGTACACCTACTTAAGTCTTCATTCCTTTTCACCTAACCGACGTTGTTGCCAGATGTCACTGGGAGGTCAAACTCAAAGGCAGGTTGGGGCGCCCGGGTGGCTCAGTCGTTGAGCGTCTGCCTTCGGCTCGGGTCATGATCCCAGGGTCCTGGGTTCGAGCCCCGCATCGGGCTCCCTGCTCCGCGGGAAGCCTGCTTCTCCCTCTCCCACTACCCCCTGCTTGTGTTCCCGCTCTCGCTGTGTCTCTATCCGTCAAATAAATAAAAATCTTAAAAAAAAAAAAAAACCTCAAAGGCAGGTTGCACAGAAAGGGAAAAAAACAAACAAACAAGAGAGCAGAGTGGGTTTAGGTGACCGGGAGGAAATCTAGGGATCTGGATTCTCAGCAGAGTTCCACCGCTTAGAAGCTGTGTGACCTCATACAGGTCACGTCCCCTTTCTGGGCCTGCTGGGAAAATGAGGAAATGAGGTACCCGCTCCCATTCTGTAGACATTCCGATTTGTGTTTAAAAAGCAGAGGGAGGGAATGCACGTGATGGAAGGACTGGAAGGACCACACGATTTTAAAAAACAGCTCCTCCGTGGGGCTTCTGCAGCCCGTCTTTGCGGGCCTCCCCACCGTAGGCACTCAGGCGCCGGGTTTCAGAGCCTGGCACGGGGCGCTGCAGATCCCGCCCGGACTGGGGGCGCAGAGCCGCCTCACGGAGAGCCGCCCACACCGCAGGGCGAAATCCCCAACGGCGGGGACCGGGGGAGGGGGGGCCCAAAGGCTCGGTCAGGGGTACTTCTTCCCGCCCCAACGGGGCGGGGGTGGCGACCGCTCTGCTAGGCCCAGCGGCACCCCCGTGCGGAGCTCCTGGCTCGTCACCTACCGCCTACGCAGCCCCGCGGCAGCAGCCGCAGCTCCCCAGCCCAGCCGGGCCGCCGCTGCCATCTTAGTCCCAGCGCGCAGCAGTAGGGCTGCTCTCTCCCTTCGCCGAGCGGCGGAAGCGCCGCGCAGGCGCAGGCGCTGGCCGGCCGGGAACAGGACAGGCTCCGCGGAGAGCGAACCCTGTCGGCCGCGAGCGGCGCGGCTACGGAGGAGCCGGAGGAGCTGGCCCGCGGCTGCCGACCGCCTTCGCCCACCTACACAGTAAGCCTGCGCCAGGGCGGGGAGATGCCCCGGAGACACTTGCGCAGGCGTCCTCGGTAAGGCACGCGGGACTCGGCACGCAAGCGGAGCCGGGCGTCACCTTTCCTTCTTGGTGGGTGCCGTGAGGGCCGGAGGCCTGCAGGTGGAATGCTGTTTTCCGGTCCTAAAGCGGCCGCAGGGCCGCTCGGAGGATGCTGCTCACCCTCCGGGCCCAGCTCAACGGCTGCCTCAAAAGACTCCCTGGAGCATCCCCTTGGAAGAGTTCTGGCCTTTTCCAGCAAGATGCCTGCCCTTCTACCATGGGCCTGAGGTGGATCTGTCTTATCTTTCTGTTAGGCTGGGCTTAGAGAGCCTCTCATCTTGGACCGACCCCCGCGGAGCACTCACCTGCTGCGGTGCTGCCCTTTGCTGTATAAGAATGGGTGTTTGACGAGTTGCCAGTGCAAAATACAAAAGCCCATTAACTACTCTCCCAGAACTTTTTTTGGATATTCCGGTTTCTCTAGGACAACGGTTCTCAAGATGTGGACTGGGGGGTGGGGGGGCAGCAACAGATGGGAACACATTGCAAAGGCAAATTAGCAGGGCCCGCCTTAAACCTACTGAATCACAGTCTCTGAAGATGGGGTCTAGTAATTGGTTTTGGGTTTTTTTTTTTAAGATTTTATTTATTTGACAGAGAGAGACACAGCGAGAGAGGGAACACAAGCAGGGGGAGTGGGAGAGGGAGAAGCAGGCTTCCCACAGAGCAGGGAGCCCGATGTGGGGCTCGATCCCTGGACCCTGGGATCATGACCTGAGCCGAAGGCAGACGCTCAACGACTGAGCCACCCAGGTGCCCCTGGTTTGGGGTTTTAAAAAAATTTTTTTTCAAGATTTAATTTATATATTTGAGAGAGCAGGAGCACGAGCAGGATGAGGGGCAGAGAGAAAAACAGACACCCTGCTGAGCAAGGAACCCAAACCCAGCTGGATCCCAGGACTCTGGGATCATGATCTGAGCTGAAGGTAGACGCTTAACTGACTGAGCCACCTAGGCGCCCCTAGTAATAATTTTAATTTTAATTTAATTTTAAATTTAAGGTTTTAATACCACCTCCAGCTAATATTTGAAAACCACTGCTCTAGAAGGTAAGCACAGTACTGGTTTCTGGACTAGAAACAACACACCTGTTGTTGGACAGATTGGAGCCACACCGAGATAACCCTGGTGGTTTCTTGGCCCAGAGAAGTGTCTAAGGGGGTTGGGGGGCCGCTGCAGACTGCCGCAGGTGTGGGCTTGGACACTGAGCAGGCCCTGGCTTCTGAGTGCAGTTTACGTTCTGGAAGCTCTTGCTTCAGAGCCAAATGTCATAAAAAGACTTTTAATCTTTTATACACTTTTTAATAAAAGATTTATTTATTTGACAGAAAGCAACCACAAGCAGGGGGAGTGGGTGTAGGAGAGGGAGAAGCAGGCTCCCGGCTGAGCAAGGAGCCCAATGTGGGACTCCATCCCAGGACTCTGGGATCATGACCTGAGCTGAAGGCAGACACTTAACCGACTGAGCCACCCAGGCGTCCCTCTTTTTAAACACTTTTAATCTTTAGTTTTTCACCTCTCATTCTTCAAACCACTGAAACTTCTTCTTGTGTCCCAGATTATTTTCCACGTCAGGGCCTTTGCATAAATTGCTCCCCTTGTAAGGAATGCCTTCCCCCCCACCTGCTCTTTTTTTTTCCTTTCTCCCTCTTTTTTTTCTTTCTTTTTTTTTTTTTAACGATTTTATTTACTTATTCATGAGAGACAGAGGGAGAAGCTGGCTCCCTACTCCCAAGGAGTAGGGAGCCCGATGCGGGACTCGATCCCAGGACCCTGGGATCATGACCTGAGCCAAAGGCAGACACTTAACCATCTGAGCCACCCAGGCGCCCTCCCTCTTTTTTTCTTGAAAGGCTTTCTTGAATGGTATAAATTCCCCTAGGTCTGAATATAAGGTAGGGATATTCTCCTTAAATATCCTACCTTAGGGGCCCTTTCATGACACCTCCTTTCATCCCCACCCAAATGGTCTCCTTCGTTATCTCTTTCAATATACCCTCTCCTTTTCCTTCATAGTGCATTATCTCAAGTAAAATTATGGATTTGGGTATTAATTTTTCTAATGATCCTTTCCCTCCCCTATCCTAAGACTTACAAGGGGCATGTCTGTTTCTTTACTCTTGTACCCAACACCTACTGTAATACCCGGCACATAGTAGGTGCTCAACAAGAAGTAGTTGAATGAACGTAGTCACCTCAACCCTTTTGTCAAATCCGGTACACTCGTTCACTCTGTGTGATGACCGTGCGGACAGCAGAAAGAGAGGGCCTGGCCTCATTCACGCCTTAGCTGGTGCTATGCCGAGGAAGGGTAAAGCATCTTATGGAGGGGACTGTGGCACATGAAGCTGGGCACAGCAGCCGGGTGGACAGCTCAGAAACAGATGTGAAACGGCTTTCATTTTTTCCCCAAATATACTAGAGGGAGGGTGACTCTTTTAGGAAAAAGTAAAACTCCTTGAGATATCTGGATCTTTCTATTTACGCCCCACCTCTTCCTGTCTCTACACCACCCATGCACACACACACACACACACACACACACACACACACACACACACACTCATTCATTCACCATGATAACTGATAGACAACTGATATTTTCCCCAATACCACTTCAATACGATGTCAGCTCTGTTTTAATTGTTGGCTAAGAAGATTACTAGATCATGTGACATGGACTAAAAAATCATTTATTTACTCATTCATCATTTATTCAATAACTATTTTTTAAGAATGAAATCTTTCCATTTGCACTGATGTGGATGGAGCTAGGGAGTATTATGCTAAGTGAAATAAGTCAGAGAAAGACAAATACCAAATGATTTCACTCATGTGGAATTCAAGAAATAAAACAAGCTCAGATCAAAAATAAGAGAAATCAGGAAGTAGACGCTTAATTATAGAGAACAAACTGTTGGTTACCAGAGGGGAGATGAGTGAGGGGATAGGTGTAATAGGTGATGGGGATCAAGGAGTGCACTTGTCGTGATGAGCACTGGGTGAGGTACGGAAGTGCTGAATCACTGTATTGTACACCTGAGACTAATAGTACGCTGTATGTTAACTGGAATTAAAATAAAAACTTTAAAAATGATTTAAAAATAACTGTCTTTTAATTAATTTTCAAAATGCATGTGTAGTTAACACCCAGTGTTATATTAGTTTCAGCTATACAATGTGATTCAGCAATTCTATACATTATTCAGCGCTCACCAAGATGAGCGCTTAATCCCCTTCACCTGTTTTACCCATCCCCCACCCACCTCCCCTCTGGCAACCACTAGTTTGTTCTCTATAATTAGGAGTCGGTTTTTTTGTCTCTTTTTCCCTTGTTCATTTGTTTTCTTTCAATAACTATTGAGTGCTTTCTTGACAGCATGGTGCCAGGCACTCTGCTTTGTCTTAGGGATTGAGGCAGACGATGCTAGACACCTTCCAGTGTTCACTTTCCCCTTCTTCACTAGCCAACACTGACTTTGCTCAGGTGGCAATGTGTTCGGTCTAAAAATAAGAAGAATTCTCCTAGCCTCTCACGCATCTACGGCTTGTCATGTGGCACAGTTCCATTCAGTAAGACAAACGTGGAAGACGGCCAGAACTGTCCGAGAAGGTTTTGCTTTCCTGCTTTCGGCGCGGGCCCTTCTTCCTGCTTGCGTGGGGGTGGGAATGCTGGAGTCAAGGCAGCCACGCTTCAACCATGACATCCCTGAGGCAATGAGCCAACAACCACCAGCAACCATCCTCTTCCAGACTACCTGTGGCGTGAGAAAAAAGATCAGCCATGGTTTTGCTGATGCCACGGGTTAATCAGGTTTCCCGTTACCCACGAATGATCAAAATCCCTGATACGAGGATATAAAGATGAACAAAACAATTCGTGGTCTCAGGGAGCTCCTAGAGGAGAGACTTTGCAGTCAATGAAGGCAGCCGCAGGGAACAGCATGCTCCACAAGGGCTATGTGCAGGGCCCGCTGGTGGCAGGTGGGAGAAGTGAATGAGGACTTAGGGGTGAGAGGAGAGCCCAAGGAAGGCTTCACATAAGAGGAAAGTCTTGTGTTGAGTGTTTAAAGAAAAAGAAGCGTTAAGATGTTCCAGCAATGGCTGGAACTGGACCACCAGCACCAACCCTGGTTCTGGGGCTCACTCGGTGGCCTCACTGGATGTGAACTGCATGCCAGCATGCAAAATTATCTTCTTCTTGATCTTGTGCCCAGTGCCTGGCATTTAAGAGAGGCTCAAAATATACTTGCTGAATTGAAACCTCCCTGAAGTCCCATAGAACCAGGCACCTTCTACCATATTTTATTTCACGATTATGCTAATTAGTCATGTCATTTACCCCTCTAGGAAGCATACAGCACAAGGTTGTACCACATCATAGCCCTGTGTCACAGGGTACAGTCTGGAATTTTTCCTGTGGTTTTAGTGTTTTGGATAAAGCTTCAAAGTCAAAGACTTCGGTGATAAGGGCTCCAACATTTTAAAGTGATTAGAGACAGCCCTGTAAGCTGCCTAAAAGATGCAGAAAAACGGAGACCACCCTCTCAACCCATCCTGGCTATATAAGACATACCAACTGATAATCCTATTTTAAGGCCCCAGGGTGCCTGCTATGAGAGGATTGTGCTGTCTCACCCTGTGGGGGCAGGCTTCCTGAGCTATAGGAACTCTGGGTTTGCCTCCCCAGTTACTGGGGTAAAACATGGGGAGGGAGTCCTTGGAGTGTCCCCAGGAGTTTGGGGGTGAAGCCTAAAGATAGGAGGCCGACCAAAGCATCCCACGATGGTATAGCAAAGAGGGAAAGAATTGGGACCCGCTTGCCCTGGTGGCATTTGGAGGGACAAGGATGCAAGACTTTCCCATGTAACAAGGAGATGCTGCAGAAGCGAGCCAGGCTGAACTGTTCTGGAGGGCTCCTGCTCACCAGGATCCCCAGGAGGGCAAGGGGGCTCCAGGTTGCCAAGTGGGGTGTACCACCAGCAGCAGAATAGGAGGAGAGTGGGTTGCAGGAGTGAGTTAGAACAGGGGTCACCAAACTTATCTGTAAAGGGCCAGAGAGTAAATATGTTAAGTCTTCCCAACCATATGGTCTCTGTCACAACTACCCTACCCTGCCATGAGAGAGCAAAAGCAGCCGTGGGCAGTACACACGTATATGGGTGTACCTGTGTCCCAATACAACCTTATTTATGGACACTACCATGTTCATTTCATATAATTTCATGTCATGAATATTCTGATTTTTTTTCTGACATGGAAAAGTGGAAAAACCATTCTTCTCCGTGGCTTAGATTTGTCCCACAGCTCGTTGTTTGCCAACCCCGCCGAGCTAGAGGGTGTAACACCCTGAACAGGAACCGTGCAGAAAGCCACAGGCAGCCCCAGCCAAGGAAAAGGACTGCTGTATGCACCCTGATCCCAGTGCCCCTCCTCCTGCCCCAACCTGCAGGAGGCAGGTGTAGAAGGAGGCTGGTCCCTGAGCCCAACCTAGGGAAAGGAGGGAAGCTCTGAGGCAGATGTGAGATGGAAGTTGTGAAGACTTGGCTGGATTTTTTTTTTAATACTTGAGAGTACTTGGGAAAGTAACCAGAAAGCGATGAGATCTGCAGGAATTTCATCAAGGAGTGAGGCAGGAAGATCACAAGGATCACATTTAAGCCCTTTCCTGAACTCTAACTTATCTTACTGAACTCAGTCTATTTAAAACACTGGTTGCAGGGGCACCTGAGTGGCTCAGTCGGTTAAGCATCTGCCTTTGGCTCGGGTCATGATCCCAGGGTCCTGGGATCAGGCCCCACGTCTGGCTCCCCGCTCAGTGGGGAAACTGTTTCTCCCTCTCCCTCTGCCACTCCCCCTGCTTGTGCTCTCTCTCTCAAATAAATAAAAATCTTTTAAAAAACAGTTTGCAAATATTTTAACAACTCCCTTTATTAGCTACTCCAAACTTAACGCCTTGCGTCCTCATTCTTAGCAGATTTTACTCTGCAGAGAAAACGATAGAAGACTTGGTGGTGGCAGTGGCAGCAATGGGCTTTCTAATGGGTCAGAACCCAGACTCACACACTCACCTCTTCCTGCTGAAGGCATCCACAATATACTGCTGAAGAGCTTGGCTTTGTTTTCTTTTCTTTTGAACTGCCCTTATCCACCAGAAAGCAGAACTTCCCAAAGAATCCATTAGTTATAAATCAGTCCCCTCTCCAGGAATCTAGCAACCAGGAAAGATTGACTCCTATCACTGGAGAGGAGAATTTGGCTCAGGAATAAGCAATCACCTAAACAGACATTTTCACAAAACTGTCATTATCTATTCCCCATTTATCTTTTCCTAAAAGTCACTTGTTTTCCTACTGTGCCCTTCTCCCCACTCCCTTCTAAGATGCTATATAAACCCAAATTCTAACTGCCTCCTTGAGTCATATTTTTCTGTGAACTCCCATGTAGATATGTGAATAAAAAATTTTTCTTTTGTTAATCTTTTTGGCAGTTTAATTTGCAAGGCCCCAGGAAAATAACTGGAGAGTGCAGAGGAAAAGTTTTTCCTCCTTGACACTGCATTAATCTTACCGGAGCAGAAGAGGCATCTTCTTTACCCAAAGCCATTAACTTCACTTGTGTTCTGCATCCACCCCACTCCTTACTCCCCTTGCCATTCCTTAGGGACTTTGCCCAACTTATTATTTTTTAAGCAAACTTTTATTCTAAAGTACTATTAGGTTTACAGAAAAGTTGCAAAGACAGTGCACACTGTTTGTATGTATCCCTTAACCAGTGTCCCCTGCTGATAGCATCTTCCATTACCGTTATACATCTGCCAAAACTAAGGAACCAATGTTACTATCTATTACAGCGAAGGAGCCAACATTAGGCAAACTCCACAGTTTATTTGGATTTCACTACTTTTTCTCTAATACTCTTTTTCTGCACCAGGATCCTATCCAGATATATTACACTAACTTCTCATATCTCCTAGCATCTTCTGGCCTGTACCAGTTTCTCAGACTTTCCTTGTTTTTAATGCCTTTGACAGTTTTGAAGAGTGCTGGTCAAGTATTTTGTAGAATGTCCCTCAATCGGGATTTGTATGATGTTATTCTCTTGGTTAGACTGGGGTTACTGGGCTTTGGAGAGGACCATGGAGGTAATGTACCCTTCTCACCACATCATATTAAGGGTATATATTATTGAGATATCACTGTTGATGTTAACCTTGATCATCTGGCTGAGGTGGTAGTGGTTAGGTTTTTCCACTGTAAAGTTACTCTTTCCATCTCCCCTTTCTACACACTATTTTTTGGAAGCAACTTTCAAAGTATGTGGAATTAAGCTCTACTTTGGAGGCAGGAGGACCTACATAAATTCATTGAAATTCTTCTATGTGAGAGATATATCTTGTCTTCCCTATTTATTTTTTCAATCACTTTTATATCAGTATGGGTTGTGGGGTATTTATATTTTGTTATAATCTAATATTATGTTATTTATTTTGTTGATCACATTGTTCCAGCTTTGAACATTGGCAGTTCTTTCAGGCTGGTGCCTGTGTCCCTGTGGCTTTTTTTTTTTTCCCCAGCATTTCTTTACTCTCTAGCAGTACAAGATACTCCTAGTTCACCTTGTGTATTTCCTGCCCTCAGCCATTTCTCCATGGAGGCCTGGTTCCTTTCATTTAGAAACCAAGATCTGGGTCCTGGGTGTGCTTGTTATCCATTTACTTTTCTCTCTCTTATTCCTTCATCTTCATCTGCCCCCTTCCTACAGATCGTTTCTCCTTAGCTGCTAAGGTACAACCTTAGAATTCAAGTACTTCCCCCATTCACCCTTCTCCATCCATGTCCCCCACTGGCAAACTCCCTAGCTCTCCTTTCATTTCCATTCAAGCTCATGGCATGGTCAATTTTTTTTTTTTTTTTTTTTTTTTTTTTTAAGATTGAGAGAGAGCACAAGTAGGAGGGGGCGGCAGGCGGAGGGAGAAGCAGGCTCCTGGCTGAGCAGGGAGCCCGATGCGGGGCTTGATCCCAGGACACTGGGATCATGACCTGAGCCGGAGGCAGATGCTTAAACGACCCAGTGTCCCATGGCATGGTCACATTTCATATGAACTTGCAAGTGTTACATGGGAGATTAATAAAGTGTGACCAGTCTCAGGGCTGGCAAAAATGAGCCACAAAAGGGTGAATGCAAACGATAGCACCCTGTGGGATGTGAAGCTTCTAAGTTTGGCTCTCCCTACAAGGAAGACAGAGCTAAGTCACTGCAGGTGAGTCCGTCCACATTTGCAGAAGGCTCTGCTTCCTGCATCTACCTCAGTGGGAGTGATGCTTCCCTGAGAGCAGGCCAAGTCACAGACAAGGAAGATTGCACTCTTGGTTAATGATAACTTGAAATAGAAAAAGCACAGGAACTTCACATTGTAGAATGAGGTGGGGCATATATTTAAAGATAGATGAACCAGATCTTAGATAAATCTTAGAAAAAGGAGGCAACTTTGATTTTACTCATGTATATTATACCAGAACTCTCTGGATGCCTGGATCTTCTTTGAATACCATTACCAGCTCGAACTCACACCTGAACTCAGCCCTTTACCAATTCTCCCTGAATGATGGATGTCAAAACTCATTAAAGCTCAAATATTACTGTTATTTTCTCCAATCTGGAGAGGAAATAAGCAGGCAGGTTCTCTCCCACACTATGGATTATAAAAGTCTTAGGTATAATTCATTCCTCCCCAAGACTTTTCTTTGCGTGTGTATGTACTTTGTGTACTTTTGAATTTTAATTCCAGTATAATTAATGTACAATGCTACATTAGTTTCAGGTGGACAATATAGTGATTCAGTAATTCTATACATTACTCAGGGCTCACCAAGGTAAATGCACTGTTCATCCCTTCCACCTAGCTCACCCCTCCCCTCCTCACCAGTTAATTCTCTCTAGTTAAGAGTCTGGGTTTTTTTGTTTGTTGTTTCCAAGACTTTGCTCTTTAATTTGTTATGCTAATGTTGGTCTCTTAAGGGATTTTGTTGTTTGTTTTTTAAAGACTGAATACTGGGGGCGCCTGGGCGGCTGAGTCAGTTAGGTGTCTGCCTTCGGCTCACGTCATGATCTCAGGGTTCTGGGATCTAGCCCCGCATAGGGCTCTCTGCCCAGCAGGGAGCCTGCTTCTCCCTCTCCCTCTGCCTGTCATTCTGCCTGCTTGTGCTTGCCCTCTCTCTCTCTGTCAAATTAATAAATAATAAATAAAATCTTCAAAAAAAAAAGACTGAATACTGATGCAGGTCATATTCAGATAACGTATTTTAGGAGCTCACAGTAAAGTTTACAATAGGGAGCTCTGTGGTTTCCTTGGCTCAGTCCATATGGGCCCGCTGTCTTTTATTATTTCATTTCTGTCTCCATGTAACATATAGAAGGGAAAGTAGGTCTCAGGAAGTAACAATGCTGGCATTGGAAACCAACCAACCAGCCAACCAACCAACCAAACGTTGTTCTTTGACACTTAAAAACACAAAACTAGGCTTGGTACTGTAAAAGGCACTTATGGAACCCTTCAATCCTAGGAAGGTCTACCTTAAGAGAGAACACAAAATATAAACCATTTACTTTTATTAGGTCCATTTTAATAAAGTGTATAAGAGTTTACAACTCAAAACAACTATCAGATACATAAGATAGATCACACGGAGAGTGCAAGAACATAAATCCAATAGTCTGCAAATAGGAGGTATCGCAAAAACTGTTAGGATTGACTATATAAATGTCTTTTTCCCTTCCTTTCCCATGTTCACAGCCCTTGAGATTGTGTGCACATACTGTTTCCTGAGGTCTGATGACCTCAGTATTCCTTGCAGCTGGGTCGACTTCCTCAGTCAACTCAAAATGTTTTGTCAGCAGAGTTCACTTCTTCTCCATGGAATGAGCATGGTCCTTTGCCTTTATTTGGTTTCTATGCCCTAACAAATGACATCAAACACTCTCTCTTTCAAAGGAACATTTTGCAGGCCTTGTGCTGTCCTGGTCACTACTGCCAGTCCACCACCACACATGAGCCAGGGGTTCAGGCCAAGTTTCATCCTTGTGGATGAGAAGAGCATGCTTCCTGTGGAAACAGGCTAAGGCAAAGGCTGACTTTCCCCACCTTTATCTAAAACAACTCCAGTTCTTTGAGTTGTTGGCAAATGGGGCTGAATTCACTCAAGCCAACTACCTACTGTCACCACTTGGTATTCTTTGCATGCCTTCCTAAGGAGGTCTTAACACCATGGCAGAAAGCATGAGGACACGGACACACACACACACACACACACACACACACACACACACACACACACACACACACACACCCTCTCCATTCACAATCCTCAAACAGGAGTCTTTGGTAGACTCAGAGAATACAACTGTTTTGCCATTTCAGAGTGAAAAGGTTACATTGTCTTCTCTCCCTCCCAAAGTCTCACTTTATAACTGACATTGTTAAAAACCATTTCTGCAAAACAAAAACAAAAAAACAAAAACCATTTCCGCAATTCCTTGCCAAAAGGAATCAAACAGATCCCTTCAACACGCATATACAGTTCTATCATAAGGCAATGCAGATAACATTGACTTGATTTCAAGAACAAAACATTACTATGAACTCCAAACAGTGTCACCCATATTGAGACTGCTGGGAAGTAGCTCGGACTAAATTTCTTGCAGAATTACAAGTTCTGGGATTACTGGACTGGAGCCACCAGTGTGCTGGTTAACTGCCATTTTTACAACCTATTCCAGAGTCCTTTCACACCTAAACTTACCCCTGCATTCTGGGGTACATAGGGCCTGTATTAGATCATGGTGGAGAGATGCTTTTGGGTTGTATCTCCAGAGTAGGTTGGACTTCTGCCAACCTTCCTTCATCTGTTCTTCTAGTCCATAAGAAATGGGGAAGGTGGGCCATTTCATTCTTATTTGGAATTATTCCAGTGTGGTGAGATTATCGTAGGTTAGGCTGAAACTTAGGAAGAAACTGTTTATGATAACAAAGGCACAGAAAAATTGACATGATCATTCAGTCATACCTCTCATCATCTACTTATTGGTATGGTCGTAGTAGGGGAATTTGTTAAGTGAGGAACTGAAGGGGGAACAGGAACAAGGAAGGTGACCCAGGAAGACTTGCAGGAGTAGAGAAGCAGGAAAGAGCTGAGCCTGGTAGTGTTTTAGAGATGGGATGTTGGAGACCACACACGAAGCCTGTTTCCTAATAAAGGTCAAGGTACAAATGAGGCAGGGAGGACCAGGAAGTGAGAGAGCAAGGTGGCACCTGGGGAAGCCAGACACTGCCAGTGTGGGTTCTTACATCTAAGCTGAGGCATCCAGTTGTTTTCAGCAACCTAGAGGACTTATCCTGCAGCAAAAGAACACAGAAACAATTCCCAACCAGATACTACTTTTTTTATTTCCAAGCATCTTGAAATCTTTAAGTGAACTTCACAAGTTTGCAAGTGTTCTGATGGTTTAAAAAAAAACAACAAGTAGTTGTTGACAAAGGCATTGAAAAACGAAGAATTTAAATTACATGATTCCATTTAAAATCCTCATGTTTACTCCATCAGGCAGGATTGAAGGATTAGACCCCAGGGGTGGTGACTCTGGGCATTTTACAAAGTGCTTCTACCTCCTTAGAAGCCGCGGTCTTTCCAGAGGCTCTCCTATGTACCTTTTATCAAAATGATCCGAGTTCCAAATTTCTCAGATAAAACTGCATCTATGCGACGAGCAGCCATTCCGAAGTTGACTGGCATGTGTTCTCCAGTTTCAATTCCAAAGACACAGCGGAGTAACATTTTTCTTTATTAAAGGCACCCAAGTGACTCCATTTTAAGTTGCACCCTTCCTGCTGGAGAATGAGTTGGATCTCACCCTTCTGCAGTTTCCTATAAAATTTCCTATTTGATAAAATGCATACATATTATATGACCTATGTTCTGATGATTTTTCTTTATCAGCATGATGGAATTTGTACTGTCAGAGCACTCTGGTGATTACATTTAAGTAAAACGGAAATCTGCTACTTTATGAGTCAGTGAAATGTCCACCAAATGGTTTAAAACACTGATGTACATGTACTCTAAAACTTACTAAATAAATAATGGGCCAAAAGATGCTGGTATTTTTTCTCGAAAGTTTCAAGAAATGTAGGTTGCCAGATTAAACTCAGACCTAACATGGGCACGTGAACATGTACACACATCTACACATATGAAATTTTCAACTCAATAATGACTGAGCCCAAAATTAAATTGAATTTATGACCTAGATTCCCTTAGGTCCTGCCCAGCATCTGCTTATGCATCAAGTTTTGTTCATTCCATCTTCCAATCTAACAAGGACTGGGAGCCTAAGGCGCCATATGTGAGCTATGATAAATATACGGTAAATATTCATTTTCCACCACACATAATATAACTTCATTAATTCAACAGTGCCTGTTAGTCATTTAACACAGATTCTTTAAAAGAGTTCATCAGTGCATATTGTGGTTCAAGGCAAATGAAAAGTCACAAATTCTTGCATTCCCTATCAGATGTGTAAAGCAAATAACACATAAAACTAAAAGGTGTAGCATTTTGTTGACTATGTATCTTTTCTCTTTAATGTTAACCTGTTGCAGTATAGTTGTTGGAAACATGCATTTGCTACTAATTCAAAGCACCCTGAGCACTCCTAATTCCCTTAACACTAAATTTTCTAGAATTCCAGATTCAGAATGGCCTCCGGGAAGAATAGTTTATCTTTAAATGATGCATTTACCCTATATGATCCAAAGATCAGTGCAGAATTTACTAATTATTAGCTAATAATTAATGTAATATAGTCAAAAATTTTCATGCATCACTCAGTAAGAGCACAAGTAATTTGCAAGTGTTTACGTTCACTTCCTATTCAAAGAATGTATTTAGAGTCTCCACCCATCATAGGTCTCCAGTGAGAATTAAAAAGGGTTACAAGCCCACGCTTGACAAATGATTCGACGATGTGCTAAAATCACTATGATTTTATTGATTTTACCTCAAGGGCTAAAATGGCTACTTGATTAGGAAGAAGTGATTAAATAACCAAAGGAAAGACATTTTGCAGGGCTATTACAGAGGTAAATCTGAGTCTTTTAAGAGTGAATGAGAATGACCTTCCACTTGAAGAGTTCCTGACTTGAGGTGAGAACTCTCCCTGAATATTCCTATCCTCTCAGCTCCTGCCTTGGAGGGCTTTACTTGATAATGGCCAAGTGAAGAGGCTGGGGTGCAAAGTTCCATATGCCTTAGCCCAAACTGTTTATTCAACTGGAAAGATGATTTTGCATCCACTGTTACACACAAAAAAATCAGAAATAATCATGGGAAGAAAAGCAAACTCTTAGAAGGAACATTTAACATTCACCAAAGTGAAAGACTGGCATGGTTGAAACCTCAGTTGTAAAACCATTGCCGATAGCCCTGATCCAGTGCCAATTATTTATCCTTTAACCTAGACGTTTGAAATAGGTGGAGACCAAACTAGAAAATGTCTTGAAAAGTTGCTGTTCATATTCTATCCCTAAGATTCCTGAATTTCAAATTTAAAGAGTATGACACCTAATCAACTGCAATAGAGTTTGGCGTTCTGGCTTGATTCTTGGATGAATTGCCAATTCTTAAATCATTAATCTGGTTTGGTAAGCAACTCTCCCAACTCTTCTAGCTAATGGAGACATCACTGACATCGATTACAAGTCACTGGAAGCTTTCAGGTTGAAACATGGTGCAGCAGCTCTTTCCATTAAATTGAACTTCCTCAGCAGAGATCTTCCCATTGAGACACAAGTTTCACCTTAAGGCACTAATAATAATGGGTATGGAAACAGCTGAGAATAAGTCAGATCTTTCCAGAAATAGAAGACATTTCAAAAACACAAGTCAGTCACCTATCTGGCCTACTTCGACATCTACAGAGGATAGAGAATTAAATTTTCACGGATAGCTGATTCAGCTCTTTACTCTTCTCTCAAACTGATTTACATGTCTCAGATTTATTTTTCCTCAAGAGGCAGTGGAGAAAGGTAGCAAGGAATTGGAAAACACAAACAAGTATGCAAATCTAATTTGTAGCCTAGTCTCATGATTAATTCCATGAGGACAGCATGGAGTGCTCAAACCTAAGGTTTTTAAGTACTTTAAAATATTACTAAGACCACATACCCAATGGTTAGAATTGGGACAAGGTGCTCTTTTCTATTGTTCTGAGGGAAAAAAATCATTAATTTTTTAAGACCATGTAAATAAAATTTGTTAATAGCAAATAGCAAATTTTGGAGGAAAACATCTACTCTGTGAAACCTCAGTTTCAGCAGGATTCTCCTACACCTTCCAATGGATTCAATTTTGCCACAAGACAGAACTAAGTAAACATAGGGCTCAAGACAGTTAGGTCAGGAGACAAATGCCAGTAAATGAGTGATTGTGGAGGTAGGCATAGTGAGACAGGATTTACCTAAAGGAAAACCACTCCCTGCGTGTGTGCATGCACACACACACACACACACACACACAACCTGTGCACTCATAGTGATTTAAAAAGCATGGGCGTGGGAAGGCTCAATACTGTTCGACTCGAGCTCAGATATCTCATCTGTTAGCATTTCTACATAGGAAAGGGTCTGACACAGGTTACACACCCACAAACACTCATTTGTGAGAGGCCAGCCTGGCTCGCAAAGACTCCAAAACAGACCCAGAGAATCCTTTGTAGAGCTGCTGGTTTTACAGGAATGATTAGTATCTGCAGGATTGCACTTCCTCTTGATTTGCAGGATTTTTATCTTGCATTTCCTTCCATAAATATTCCCTTTGCAAGAGCATTAAATCAAGTCCTGAAAGGACTAATCTTGAGTCCTCAATGGGTAAGACTCAGAACAGGAACTGCAGGAGAACAAAAATTGCAGCAACATGGCCCCTTTGGGGTTGGGGTGAAGTATTTCTGGATTTAAACAGTCTTGGGGCAAAAAAAGAGAGCAGAGTTCTGGGCGGAGGTGGAGATGGAAATGTGGGCAAGTCCTGAAATCAATATAAACAAAAGAAATGAGCATAACTTAAAGGGGTTTCAACTAAGCATCACTGCAACTGGGTTTGTTGTCCGCAGAAATTCTGCTCTGATAGGTGGAACTGAAAGATAATAATTGGTGTATCTCTTCTGAGACAGGCTCAGCTGGGAGTGATGTGGGAGGTACTGGGGGAGGGGTGGTGGTGGTGGTAAAGACAAAGGCCTGAAGGCTCAGGTATCGCTCCTAAGGTTTCTGCTTGCCTGATTTCGAAGGAAAGGGTGCTAGAGCAAACGGATCCATGGCTGGCAGCTCCGTAGTCCTGGAGGAAAGGGATGTGATGGAAACAGATCCAGCTATCGACTGTTTGTTGGTCTGTGAAACAATTTTGTAGGCAGCGATGGGCTGGGCTTCTGGACTTGACTCATCTTCTGGGCTATAGTGACGGGAATATTTGGATAAAGATTGGGGGCGGAATGGTTTGCCCGCCACGGGGCCTGAGACAGCTTCTTTCTGGGGCTGAGGTCCTTTGTTTCTGTCATTAGGATGGCCCCCAGATTCCAGGGAGGATCCCCTGGGAGAGATGCTGTCAGGATGGTCTGCTGCTTGTGCAGAATGGGAGGGGGGGTTAGATTGAAGGACGAAAGCAGCCATGGAGTACTGAGCTCGGATGGGGGCATACACTGCTCTCTCAAGGCCTGGGAGCAGAGGGACCTCATCAGTCTGACTGAGGAGACTGGCCTGCCCAGGCAACTCCTGGGAGGCGCTCTGAGCAACTGGTAACTCCTCCATGCTCTTCTTCTTGGTAAAAGGAGCTCTCAAGAACACGTCCGCCTCCTCTGGCTGGGAAGGAGCCACACTGCCCTTGGAGGCAAATGGGGCTTTGGAGAAAATATCCATGTCATCAGCTGGAACCCTTGAGCTCCTGAAGGGGGCTGTGGCAAAAACATCCGGCTCCCTGAGACCGTCCATGGTTGGTTGTGGGAGGGCTTGGAACTGGTTCTTTCTGCCACCCTGGCCTGCCTTTGCTTGCTCAGTAGAGACCTCTGGCTGAGCGAATGGAATAGCTCCTCCCAGCTTCCCCTGTGGAGGCTTGCAGCTCTCATCCTCTTCTTCAGACTCCATGAGGAGTGGTCGAGACCCACTGCAGTCCAGCATGTCCCCCTCGAGATCAGTCCCTTCCTCTTCACTGCTGTGGAATGAACTGTTGCTTGAAGGGCCATCTCGGGCCAAATAGTCAGATTCTAAATTGTTCTGCGTTTTCGTGCCAGGTACTCTTGAGGGGTCTGGATACAGGGGAAGGCCTTTAACACTGGCTGAATCTTTAAAGTGCTCTACAGTTATTACAGGACAGGGATTGGGCTCTCTCTGGAGACCTAGAAAAGCAAAAAATGCAGAATTAATGCATAGATCAGTTCAACTCTCCTCGGAACATTTAAAATGGTCAACCCGCGGCGGAAACATTGTGGGGCCAAATAATAAAGGTTGAAATGGAAAAGGAAAAACAGAAAAATAAAAGTCAGGCAAGGAAACGGCACACAAACTGGAACACAAGCAGTCACTGTCGCACATTTTGGAACATGACAGGCACAGTGTACAGGAAAGGAGATGGCGATGTCAGGCACACAGACACTCAGCATAACCACACAACGCTCCGACTTGCGGGGCCAGGCACTGCTTCCTGCTCTACCTGGCACTGGCTCAGGGTGGGATGGAAACAAACCCAGTCGCTCATCTCCACATACACCGTGGCAGTTTTGGATTATGCAGAAAACTGTCTGGGGACAAATGCAATTCAGTAGCGGACGTGTGGTCATCTGCTCCACACTGCCTGTATCTGAGGACAGATTCTCCATCCCAAACCCCCCTGCCCTGCCCCCCGGAAGAGCAGCAGAGCACAGCTGCTTGATAAATGCAAGATTTTCAGCATGAGCACTACTCAAAGAGCACAAGAGTGCCCCAAATGCCAATACTGAAGGCGCTTTCTAAGGGGAGGAGACATAGTCAAAATCATATTAAATAAATCTCCTTCAGCTGGAGTCGCTGTGGAATTTTGTTTTCAATCTTCTAAGCTAGCAAAGATCTCCTCTGCTTAAATGAATCTATCATAAAGTTCTTTAAGCAGAAGGAGTAAAACACATGGGTAATTGCAGAAATATTTGCGAACTCTAATATACTAGTCTACTTCTAGCTAGATAGATGTGCCTCAGGGTGCTCTGGCTTTTAAAATCAAATAGACAATTATCAGAATGCAAGAGAGCTTACCTTCCAAGAAATATTAGCAGGTTAGAAGTATGTCATTGGGCACATGTTAGCAAGAGGGCAGGAAAAAGGCATATGTAACTAAGTAAGAAGAATCCAGAGAAAGGGCGGTTGGGGGTAAAGAGATCATTTCATCATGGGTTTCCCAACCCACTGGGCATTCAGTACAATGCTTTGGATTCCGTAGATGACTTGGAACCTCTGTACTGAGGTAATTCCATCAACCCCTCCCCATGTTACCCTCTCCTTCCAGGCAAATCATTAGCTAGTAGAAACTTCTGCTAACAATTATCCCCTGCTAGGGTTTCTGCTTGAATTAAGCACACAGAACACATCAGAAGCGGCATCAAAATCAGTTTATTGGGAAACCAGTCACTTAGAGACATTACATTGGAAAGAGATGTAGAGAGAGATTGGAACATTTTTAGAAGATACTGTACAAAAATACTAGGGTTCTCGGAATTCTAGAACTTTTTAGCAGTGCTTCTTTCTAAACAGCTCTGATCTTAAATACTGTTTTCAGAAACAAAAAAAAAGGTGGGTCTCCCCCTCATTTTCCGAGTTTGAATGCATTCAGTGAATTTCCAATTAGGAGTCTTTAAGTGAAATTCTGTACTGGTGCCAAACAGCTTTCTGAGTAGTGTTTGAAGAGTATGATTCTGAAAAGCATACATTTTTTCTTTGCGTTGCAGCTTTAGTATGCGCACCCACGTGGTGATATGAAAGCGTTAGTCAGCTGATAGGAAGCAAATGGAACATCTTCTCTCTTTGCAGGATATGTGGAGAGACATAATCCTAACCTCTCAGGCAAGTATATTGATATTAGTTCTGTCATTGTGATTCTTAGGTGGTGATTTCTGGGAGGAAATCCAAGTGAGAGGGGGCAAAGAGGCTTTCCAAAACAAGATTTGCCAAGCAAAGGGGCATGGAAGCTCCTCTCCCCCAAGACTCCTTGAACCACTTTCTAACATAGCATCAGCTAGACAAAGTTTTCAGTTGCCAAAACCAAGGCACAATTTCTCATCTTCCAAAACTACCCCAAAAGCTGGCGTTCTCAAGCTGGTTCTGTAGGGGAGCAAAGTATCTTTTAGGGGAAAAATGGTAAATTTAGTCAAGTCAATGACCAATTCTGACATCATACCAATCAATAAGGAAAACCAAACACGAGTTTGACTGGAGTTAGTGTTTTTGGGAAATTTAAATTGAATTCTGTCAGATCTGCTTGTGTGCAGAGAACGCCAACAAGCAGCTACCTATAGAACCAGGGGTGCTTTGGATGCCTACAGTGTTGGATTACACTTTGAGAACTATCAAATACCAGGTAGAGGAGACCATATTCAGAGCTGGACGGGATAGAAGAGCATGCTTAACCTATCCAAATTACTTTAAACAGTGGGTTCTTGGTCAACTGGAAGCCTGTCAAATTAGCATATTCTGGGACCTTGATATTACATAATAGGAAAATCATACATAAAATTTCAAGAACTTTCAAAAACTCACAAGCCCAGTCACAAAAACTCTGTGACATTGACTTTGAAGGGGAAACTTGTTTCCTGTTCTTCAAAACAACGCCAGACATGTTTCTATTTTTCAGCAGGAATCTGCTTTCTAGGGTTGGAAAACCACAGTTAAAGGATTTTCCTGAGAAGGCCAGGTCTCTTAACCTCTTCACTCTTTTTCAAGAAGGTGTAGTATGACTACAGCAGACAGCAAGCACCCTTTGCAGCTCTCCCAAGCTGGGCATTCTGGAGACCATAGAATGCCGGTGGGTTTGGGGAAACACAGACATCCATACGCCCTCAGCACGAGACACAAAGTCATCAAGAGAAGGAGAGATTCTAAATAACTGTAAGCAGAAGATGGCCATTAAATCAAGTTGGCAGTTAGAGGTCCTTTCTGGAATGTGAGTATGTATGTTCTTGTAGGGAAAGCATGTGTTTTCAAGGTGAACAATCCTTGTATAGGAAAATGGCCTTGCACTATTAGGAGAACAGTCTGGCTACTAGCAAAGAAGGATCTGCACTAATTTAACCTCATGTCTTGGCCCCATTCCTCTGGCAACCAACAGCATGCACAGCAGACACCCGTGACCAGAGAGCACAATAAAGCCAACCAGTTGTTCGTGAGGAGTGGAGGCCTTCAATCCAGGACCTGGTCTCATAGGCTACACAAGGGTCTTCCTTATCATGAAGCCTAAAGTAGGGCATTTTGCTCTGGTCCCCTCAAACTGGGTTAGGTCTCTTTTCATTTTGGTTTAGCCCCATTAAACTAAGTAAGAAGGCAAGACGTGCTTCTTTTTCTTGCTCTCATGTAGGGACTGTGTGCAAGGTTACAGGTGAGCACACTTTTTGAGACTTCTACGAGGGGTAACTCCATTTTAGTCTATTTTGAGGCTCCAGATTTATGGAGATTTCAGTAAGAGTTCATATGCTTGACAGAGTAGGAGTCCCCAAAACTCTCTGATGACTTGACAACTCTCCTCACTAACTGCCTATTAACTTTCCAAAGCAACCGTAAGGGCTGAATGATTTGGGATAGGTTTACCCTGGGGATTTTATCTGATGAACATAACGAGGGGGTTCATCAGAGTGCATTCAGAAAAATCAGAATCTGAAGACTTAAATTCCAGGCTGGATATTCTTTAGTGCAATACAACATGCACCGTCAGAATTTTACCTTCCCCCATACTGTAAACTGAAATAACAGTTACAAGCAGTATCGAAGACATAATTCTTGCCAAAAACTGAAAATGAAGACTTGGAGTCCCGAGAAACCTTCCCATACATTTAGCAAATAGAAAGCAAAGTATCCCTTCACAAGAAGGTCAGAAATGCAGCACCAACTGAAATTCACACTCTTGGAGCCAAATCAGGGAATCAAGAGATGTACATCAAATTAATAATTTCCATGACTTTCCCCAGCTTAGATAATAAAATTAAGGGTTTGGGTCTACCCTATGCTGTGCAGTGGCATTAACACCCATGATGGGGAATAGGGATTTGGTGGGGAGCCAATGCAGGCCAGTGATGCTGTGCCTCTCAAGCCAATGGAGCAATTAAATGAGAGAGATTTGTCCCTGGGCATAAAACTGCTGGTGCCGACATCAAATGTTTGATTAAACTGGCCTGGGTATATTAAAGTTTAAATCTGTGCTCCATTGCAAACCCGAGTCTAGTCTATCAGATGCAGGCTCACAGGGGTTTTCTTCTCCTTGATTGCAAAGGGAAACCTCAAAAGCCATGACTCAGTAAAAGTCCTCAGCATGTGTCTGCACTTTCCTTGTGCACAGGTACTTACTGTCACTCAACAGTGGGTTTAAGTCCTTTTAGCACAAGTGGGTTTTCAGATCAGGAAAGCGGCAGCTACTGTAAGTTATTTACATCTGTGAACATCAGGCTCCTGTTTGAACAGATAAGTCTTTATTCCCCTGTATGTTTACATAATAAATTGTTTACAGACTTTTTTTTAATACAATACTGGCATAGCAATGTTTAAATTTCATATTTTTACTGTATAAGGTAGCTTCGTGTACCTCTGTTTGCTTTGTCTTCTTGGGGAGGACATGATAAAGACCTGTGGTAAATATACATCCATGTGACAAGGGGCTGTGCAATAGGGTGGAGTAGAATACTCACAGGAAAAAGAGTAAAGTCAGGACACTACATCAAAGTGGGAACCAAGACAGTGTCTTCCATTCAAGTAACCACCACCATTTGGTAACTTGGCATAAGTTAGCACTACCCAAAGAACCTCCCTCCTCCACCTTAGTGACCGGAAACCCAGGATAAACAAAGTAGTATCTTGTTACAGATTATTTGAAACGGAGGCCATCTGGGATTCATTTTGACTCAAGAAACCCAAGTACATCCAACTTCAGGAACATGACTAGTGTGGAAAATGAAAAGATAACTTTGTGTTGGTAAAATTATAGTCTCTAGAGAGGAATAAAAGATAGCTTTGTATTATCTGGAGTGTTTCTGTAAAGATTTCATTTTAAATATCCCTCTGATAGTTTCTCTGTTCTGCCCGGCAGCCTCTAATTTGCTTAATTTTGTACTTTGGGCAATCCTGTCATTTTTGTCCCTAAACTCTAAGTTAGTGGCTACATGGTCCTGGTAATGTTACAGCCAGAGAAAGTTAAAGACTCCTGGAAATTGAGACAAACATCATCATGGGAGACTTTACTTTGGCCCAAGGTATCTATAGTGTGCATTTATTCAGCTAAACTCAGATCCCTCTACACTTCTGGGCTGAGGTAAACCCCAAAGGTCTTCTCCTTCCTCTAAAATTGCTGAAGGCAGACTGTTCCTGACCTGGGGAAAACTGTGTTAGTTCGAATCAAAATGATCAATTACCTGCCAGGAGAGCAGGGGAAAAAAGTATTATAAACAAAACTAAAATTTCATCTTGAGAAAAACAGGTTCTTCTTGAGTTTGTTCCCCTATAATTATTAGCAATCCAAGTTCTATAATTCTGATTGAAGAAGAGCCAAGTCCAGTATCAAATGACACCAGACACAGCGACAACTTCTTTCAGAGATTATTTTAAAATCTGCCTCTTTCCATTTTCTAAACTGCCAAAAACAGGTGAAATTATGGAAGTTCCCTTATTCAGAATAGTAAGGAAATTAAGACTGATTGTTGTCACTTTCTATTATAAGGTCCTCTCTGGGAATTTTCTGTGGATTATTCCTTTTACTGTCTTTAATAGTAACCATGTTTCATGGGGGGGGTGATTTCCCTTTTTGGAAACAGCGAAATGGGACTCAGAACCAGGAGTCATGGGAAAAGATCAAGAAAGAGAACATAATTCCAGGTACTGAAAGCAATACTAATTAGATAATAATTCAACGGATCTTCTTACACCTTATTACTGTCCTTGATGGTATTTCTAAGGAGGGGGGGGTAGTTTCAGAATTAACTTAAGTGAAGACAGCATCACTAGAGTAAGTATTAGCTCCCCAAGTAAAACCAGATGCCTTTGAAGGGAACAACACTCAATGAGCGGCCAAAATTCTGATATGTCTGCTAAAGAACTCATTATGATCGTAGTTAGAAGTGTCCATTTAAACCTTATCTCCTCTGAGGCCTATGTTTTTAAAAATACTGGGACTTAAATTTGGTGATCTAGTTATTTGAATGCTGTAAGGGAAAAAAAAATTGTGATGTGTTCTGGTATAGTTACTACTCTTGCACAGTTGGATTAAAGCAAATCAGAAACATATGCTTATAGTATCTGCCCATTTTTAAGTGCCAGATCACTGATTATATATTTTAAAAGAATTGAAGTCTTCTGATACTGTTTTGTTAGAATAGGTAAGGCCATTTAAAAAAGAAAAAACGGTATCTAGATATTTGAAAGAAAAATCTATGTCCAAAACTGTCCAATAATGTAGACTTCTCTTCAGATAACCAAGAAAGAGCCACCCAAGTTAGTAAAGGCCCATTACAATTCTCTAAAATGTAAATACTGTTCCAGTAACAGAAGATAGCCGAAGAACATCAGGATTATACAGATCCTTCATAGTCCTTCCAAAGCACAATAATATGTACGTAGAACTCTAGAATTCCGTAAGCTTAAAGACCATCTAGTCTGAACTCATCATTGTTATACATAAGGAACAACCGCTCTTAGAAGGGAAGCGCCTGCGGATGGCTACTTGGCCGGTGACTGGCAAAGTTCAAGGAGAGACCCCAGGTGGCCTGTCCTGCCCAGGCCTCTTGTCCCACGGCCTGGCCTCAGGCCCCACGCCTGTGAGATAAAGTGGATGGACTAGAGACTGGTCTCTCTGATCCCGCCTGTGGCTCAGTCTTGAGTTTCCTATGTCTACCAATTATCAGACACTGTAGTGTGTCTAGTGTCATATCAAATCAACCCTCTAAGCTCAGGGATGAAGCTATAAACTAAGGGAGGTCCCATTTACCGAGTCACTCACATGGATTCCTTAACTTAACAGAAAGAGAGTTCTCCCCTTTGAGGTCCTATTCCTAAAGAGTAAACCCAAGATGATTTCATGTCATTATCTCTCTCAGACTTCCTCCAACCAGTCTCTGGCTTCTATTCTGTTCATTTTCATTAACAGTCTCCATTAAGCTTTATTGAGCCAGACGACTAGAGAATATATCTCAATGTGATTATGGGTTAATACAGGAAAGGAACAATTTAGAGATACCAAATTTCTAAACTGTACTCTTCACTTCTTCAATTATATTGAGAAACTAGATGTTTCGTTATATTTCTAACATGCATATGTATGAAAAAAAACCAAATTGGAAAACATAGGCATAAAACATTGTTCTTATTTAAAAATAAACATTTCCTTCATTAGTTTATACATTCTTTCTATGTCCAGGAAAAAGAATACAGTTTTGATCTTCAGTAATATTCCTGTCCATAAAGGGGCAAACCGAGTCCCATTTTCACTGCTATCCAATCATGAAGAGCTCTTCAAGGACATCTTTTTTTATCTTCAGCAGGAAGGTTGTGCCTCCCTCAATTTTGGAAATGATCCATTATCCTAATAGAGGGCTTTACTTAGCTCAGCTAGTTTCAGCTGCCACAGGAAGTATTTAAAGTCAGAAGGAAGACTGAAAGATTCAGACTTTTCCTCCGCTGCCTTTCAAAGGCTGCTCTCACATTTCTGGGGTCAAAGCTTGACCTCCAAAGTGCAGAGTTTTGCAGGCTGTTGTTGCTGCTCAACTTTCTTTTTTTTTCCCCCTTAAAGTGCAAACGTGAGGAAGAAGAAACAAAAGTACTAGACAGAGAAACAAACAAATGAGCTTGGAATTTTATTTGTACAAATCTGATCAATTAAGAGTTTCCCCTTCTGATCATGGAAAATGGCACTCAAGGAAGAGAACCACAATGGGTTTCTCTGTGCCCACCACTTTTCAAAAGGGCAATTTTATAAAATTGCTTTCTATGTAAGGAAAAAAAAATACACTTCAACAAGTAAGGACATATACAGAGGGTGACCATGAGGCATGTTGTCATGTCAGTGCAGGGTCCTTTATTTATTTTATGAACAATATTCTAAGGTTAGTGAGGAACTATGCTTTGTTTTTTTAATCTAGGAAGCCAAGGAAAACCAACTGAGCATATTTCATTGGCTGCATCCTTCAATTCAAACATCAGAGAGAAAGAAAGGTAAGTAGCCAGAATCAAATTGTGCCTAGCTTGTCAGCACACTTATTTCTGATTATCTGAAAATAAACAACATGCTTATTCTACACAAAGACAGAGGACCTGCTGAAAGCGTATAGCAACACACAAGTCTACTCAAAATGATTCCATATGTTACACTGTAGGATTGCTGTGTAGTTAATACAAGGGAAAGAGATCAAAACCCTGTACAGACACCTGATATCAGACTTGAAACGCCAAGTGGAAACAGAACTATTCAGCGTCTTCATTTATACACAATTTACAATATTTGATTCAAAATAAAAATCACAAGAAAAATACATCTGTTTCTGCTACAATTCCTTCCCCTCCCCCATCCACCCCCCAGTGAAAAGTCTTCTAATAAAAGGTATCATATTACCACCATTGTCTTGTTTTGGTCTAATTCTGAGATCCCGGCTCAGGACAGTTAACATGAAAAGGAATGGCAATACTTGGGTTTTATATAATGTACACATTTTATCCAAGGATCTCAAGTACTTGCAGTCACGTCTCCAGATCTGAGAAATCACGGTTCAATGGGAGCCAGAATGCTGGATGAATGCTGGGCAGGTTGCATGGGGTGTAAAATCCCTTGGCTAAGTCTATGAATCAAACAAGGTCAAAGCTGGTTGGCTAGAGCTGGGCTCAATTTCTCTTTTCAAACATATCCCATCCGTCAGTCAGTTTTACCCTCTCTTAAGTCACACACCCATCTCTAGGCTACAGCCTAGAGTTAAGACCAACTGAAGAAGCCATGTCCTCATGATAATGCAGCAGCATAAAAAGCAAAAACAGAGAAACACATTCATCAGCATCTGGCCAAAGGAGACAGGGGCTGGGAGGATTGGTTTGGGAGGCCATTCCTAGCGAGAATGAGACAAAGGTGTCAATTCACTAGTTTCAGTTACAATTAAGCTTTGGGTGGAGTTGATTCCAGCAGAGGTGAAGCTCATGGCATCTAGCGCTTGATTTAAGATAATGCTATTGAAGAAGGGTAATGAGAAAAACACAGCAAACTAATAGGGAGGAACGGGCCAAGGAATATCTGGAGGGCCAAAGTGATTTTCTTTCCTTATCATTTCTACAGGAGAAGGCAAGGGATAGGAGATAAGGGCTAGAGGGCCCCTTATTAGCAGATTTTTTAAAAAATCATTTCTCTTATAACTCCGTAATGAAAACGTATATTACGGTGTGAAGGTTACAGAACTGCATCTGCTACTGGGTCACGGCTACAGGTCTATGAGCTGATCCACCAGCAGTAAAGACCTGGCTAGGTTGGGAAGACTGGACTCAGAGCTCCCACTGCTGTTTCTAGAGTGCCCACCTGGAAGTGGAGAGATAGGAATTCAGTACAAAACACAGAGGGTTAAGGTTTAGATGTGCAGAGCAAGCAAAGGAGAAAAAAACAAAAACCAAACCAAACCCTAGAGAAGCAACAATTTACATTTGCAAACTCTTACATGTTGATTTTTAAACATACAAGTTAGGTATCCACCACCTCCCACCAAAACTTCAGGCACACCATACTAGAGGCAGAATGCCTTGCAAAGAGGATGCTATTTTCAAACGAGTATATATTTTGCCTGGGAACCGCTGGCTGGACCCTAACTCCCTCATCACATCGAATCATCTCCCTGACAAAGTAAAAACCAATAGTTTTTGCTTTGGGAAGAAATTAGTTTCGAAGACCACTGAAATAGAAACATGCTTTAAGAAGTATATAGACGGTCCCACGGCAATTCGGTGTCTCATGGCACATTCAAATGATTTTAATCCATCAAAGAGGAAAAAGGATGCTTCACAAATGTCCAAAAGATGCAAACGGTATCAAAGCACCATATTTAATCTCTTGGGGAAGAATATTTATTACAGATGATTCTGATCATGCTAAAAAACGTTCAGAGCTTTTTAAAAAATATATGCCTTGCGGTTTCCACGAAGTTTCCACTTTATTTTTGGCTTGATACTTTGTAAAAACCAGGTTTTAGTCAAAGTATTAAATACTTTTCCTCCCTCTAAATAAACATCACAGTCAAGCTTTAAGATAACTATATCTCCATTTGTATACAGGTGTATCTCTATCTTATCCTGGGCCAGCCCCAAGGACTGTCATTATCCCCAGTTTCCTTCATCAAGGGTGGATGCTTTTTCCCGTCTCGGGGATCAGGCGCACCACTACTTTGTGCTGAGCTGTGATGTCAAGCTCTCCTCTTTTCCCCACCCTCTCTTTCTTACCTTGTGGGTTTTTGGTTATCAATACAGGAATAGGGTCAAATTCATCTTCTGCCACCTTGTCCGAGCCCTCAGGGACATCAAAACCTGAGATGAGATTACTATCTTCTGCAGCTTAATACAGAACGCAAGTACACAAGCAGAAACAACAGAGGGAGAGATTAGCAAATGAGAGAACACGTAAGAGGCACAAAGTTCCCAACTATACAATCACTGTTGTTTTTGAAGGTGAAAATGCTTATTTCCATGACTTGAAATAAAAGTAGCAAAACTGGAAAATAGGGAAGACAGAAAGAAAAAAAAAACGGTTTCGAGCTGGCCCTGTTAAGAGTTTCATAAATGATTAGGGAGAAGGGTCAGAGGATGAATTCTCTCTGCCATTTGAAGACCATTAATTGTAGTTATTGTGAGGTATCTCTTCAGCGTCAGTAATTCACAAAGGCACAGGAATTAGTCATTTATCTTCCTTATTGAGCAAACAGAAGCGTAACAAACAATACTCAAGACACTCAAAGCCAGGGGCAGGTGGGAGGTAATTAGAAGCTCTTTAAGAAGGAACTGCTATATACACTATATGTTAATTAACTGAATTTAAATTAAAAAAAAAAAAGCAGCTGCTGCTTTTGTGTACAAGGCAAACAAAACACTTCTGAAAGGACCTGCTGTCCTGTGATTGGGAAAAAAGACTTTCCATCAACTCTGATACCTCAGGGAATGTTGGGGCCCAAGATCACATGCCCTGAGATTTCAAGCAGAAGTTTGTTAGAAATAGTGTCCTCCATTCTGATTAAGATTACCCTACGGGCAAGTGCTAGCTGAGCACCTATTTTGCAAGTGATGCTTCTCTGTAATTACATATTGCTGCTGACACACTCCCGCCAGACGTAATTGGTTAAACACACACTCCATAAAAACATAATCATTTTAATGCCATCAAGGGTAAAAACAATAACTCAGCTATTACCACCGCAAACCATAAACTAATTATTTTTAGACATCTTGGGGAGGCTTCCTTCTTGAATTTCTTTCAGAATAAACGTACACTGTTCGTTTTCTATATATTTGCTCCTTCCAGAAAACCAATGTCACCACCCCAGTACAGAAAGTTTAGTGAATGCCTGCATCCAGTAAGCCAGGCACTGTGTCAGTCACTTTCACAAACAGCTCACTGAAGAGAACTCAGTTAATTCAAGCTACTTCTGTCCAAACAGCATTTCAAACAGGTATTAACCCAGGACTAAGAAATGAAAATGGTAGATGAGAAAGAGAAATCCACTAATCAATCATGACTCTAAACTTAGAATTCTAAGTTCAATCTTTGAAGACTGACTTTTGAGGACTTATGCCTGCTTTTTTATTGTAGCCATCATTACCCAAAAACTTTAAATCAGATTTGATGCAACAATTTTAAGGTCAAAGGCCAACAGTATCATATTAATAACAGTCGGTCAGTGGATAGTCAACTTGAGGGGACTGCAAAGGTATAGAGCTCCGCCTCGAATGGGGAACGCGGAACATCTGCAGTCCTCATGACTGCCTGGAAGCGGTGGCTCCACCCATCTGTTGTCTAAGCCTTTATCAGGCACTCTTGCCGAGAGGGATTAGAACACAGTGGATTAGAGTACCAACTCGAGTTTTCCATATGAAGGAGGGGTCGAAAACACTTCACTGGCAAAGACTTTCCATAAGGAAAATTCTCAGGGGTCATTCAGTTCTCCTTGAAGGACACATGGGAGCCGAGGACAGGAAAGCATTTACCTTTATGGGCTGGAGCAGAGATCGCTATGGGGGCAAACTCTTCCAGAAGGTCAGTAGTAGGGTTAGAAAGCAGGGAGCAATCAATCAGGGAATCTTCCCCGGTGAGAGAATCTGAGTCCAGATTGACAGCATCCCAGGTCGGTGATGGCATTAAATGGCACACACAATATCATGAGATTAGAGCTTAGCCTTGAAGTTACTGCATTTACATGTCACATGTACAAGCCAAGGCGAAAGAAAGAAAACCACAAGTAATATCTTAAGCCCCCCGGCATTTTCATCAATAATAGAAACATGTATTTCTAGATTCCTCTTAACATGAACATATAAATATGGAATAATTCTTTGCTCAGAGGGTGCTGGGTCAGCAAATCTGTGATCTGGATGCCAATAAAACTTTAGCAACTCAGTTCTCAGCAAATGCCACTTGGGAAAAAGGACTCTGCCACTAAAGAGTTTCATTTAAACTTTCCCTAAATGTTTGGGGGGAAAGGTACAATAGGATGAGGTATCTAAGTTGACCAGGAGGGGGTTGTCCCTGGCTTATTATTAACAGAATATGACACGATTAAACAGGATTTTCTAGAACTCAACCAGATCCTCATTCAAAATAAAATGATCTTGCTACTAACTAGTCTTCTTTAAATTTGAATTGCTCCTCTGAACATATGATTTTACTTTTAGGTAAGGAACAGATGGAAGACAAAATGCAGAGTTCAAGCATTTTCACATACAAATTGTTCTCTGGGAAAGTTTTAGAAAAGTCAAGTAAGCACAAGGGAAAGGAACCATCCTGTCTTCTATGTTCATTTTCCCCCCCAACTCCTTGAGTTTATTTTCATAGTTCCCAGACTTCTAATTGTTTTCTGTTCCAAGGTAGGAAATCAGACACTTTTACCAAGGTAACTATGGACTCAATAAAAATGCAGGTTATCAGTGCTGGATTTATGGACAGTTAAGGAATTCTATTAACAGTGAAGTTTGAACTTAGGGTAAAAACAATGCTGGACCAGGGCAGATTTCAACTCTGCTTACAATTTAACAGCAAATCACCTATATAGGCTAAAAGCACTGTGCTGGGAATAGAATGTCAACATCCAGAGCGTGAGCTCCACGAAGTTACTGACACCACTGGGTGGAAAGACGGCTCAGAAACCTTGGAGGAGTTAAGGTCATCCTTGCAGCTCAGCAGAGTTCTTTAGGGAAGGAGGTGGAGGGAACCTGCCACCAGTGATAAGAATCTTGAATAACGAAATACCATAACCAGAGAAATTCCAAGTACCACTCTACAGAGAACATGGCTCCAAAAAGTACTCTGCTCTTCAGCATGGAATGGTATCACTAAACATCTAGAAGCTGGGGCTGTACCTATATGAAGCATCCATTCTAGGGGCAACTGACCAGGCTGCAAAAGAAGCCCAGGGTCACCTCCTGCAGGTGGAAAGGCTGACTGTGAGGTCCACCACAATGAACGGTCCCCGCAGCTACAGAGAGACCTGACTGACCTGTGCGGTTCGAGGTCACAGATTCCGTCTGAGATGGAAGGCGCTGGGGCACTGGGGGCTCCAGTCCTGGTATGAGACTCTCAACAGCAACATCAGCTTTTTCTTTTGTAACAAAGCATTAAGAAAGGAGAACAAAGGGTAAGGGAAAAGGAGTCAAAAGGTTCTTTAGACAATTCCGTGAAGGCTTTCTTCTACAGGGCTCTAAAATGCTAGTCTCGGGCAAGATGGGCAGCACAAGAAGTTACTTTATTTATGCTGCTTTGAGTGCCTGGGCTTCACTGACTGAGCATGCACGTGCAAGGTTAACCGCTATGACGTGTCTTGGTGAGTCTCAGTTTTTCTAGATAAATGTAGAACATGAGCCACTCAGCAGATTTCTTCCATGTCAGAAGACATAGGCTGAAAGGCACTCTAATATCTTATGGTGATTTTGCTTTTCTTAAGGGATAAACCTGGGGGCACACATCCTCTGTGCCTCGCAAAGGCCACTAGTCCATTTCAAATCCCACCCCCAGATGTAGCTGGGAGGTCTTCTGCACTGTCTCACATGCTGCAGCTGAAGACCCATCTCTCTCGAGGCTCATGGCCTTCCTGAGTTCGTGGACTATGTGCCCTGGAGTCACAGAGGCCCTGGACATCTTGTATGTCTTGCCTGCCTTGCTGTAGCAGCACAGGGCAATATCAGACTGAGCAGACCAAGCCCCTACCTGGATTCTACTCATGGGGCTTCAACACTGGGCAAGTGTTTCCTGTTATGGATACCCGGCACAAACAGGGGCCTTCTAAAGAAGAATCTGCTCAAGGTAAGGTCCTGGCTTGAAACCAACTTCCTTCATGAAGATTTTGTAATGAACAGTGAATTTTTCCGTTCCTCCTCATTCATAAAAAGTCCCTCTAGAAATCTCAGGCTATCAAGCCAAGCAAAAATAACAGTGTGGTGCCCCTGGAAGGCAGAGAAAACACTTCCTTTGGGGTGATAGTAAATACGATTAAAGGAGGCTTTGTGGCATTTTCCATTCCTCAGCAGGGCTATTCACTAGGGATCTGTTAACCAGTTAGTTATCATTCTTGAAACAGACACATACATCATGCAGGACTGAAGAAACAGAGATGACGACTTTACCAATTATAGTATCGGACGTGCTACCAAAAGGGTCTGTCATAGGCAAGAGGTCAGGGAGCAGGAGAGAAGTGTCAGGAGATTTGAGTCCCTCAATTAGTTTTTCTAGGTTGGGCAGAGAGGTAAAGAGAAAGCAAAAATGCAGTGAGATATTAAAACAAGTTGATCATTTACTATTTTCTATGCAACCATATTTTGGGGTCAAACTTTTGTATTGATTCATCATAAAAACAAATACTATTTGTATCTTTTACCGTTAATTAAAAATAAGCTCTCAAAGTTCAAAATTTAAAAGTGATTATTTCTCTGGTTGAAGCAGTCACTTTGTAAGTCATTCAAGATACTGCCTTAAGTTTGTTTTAAAATTTGAGGTATAAATATTTAACCAAAAAAAAAAAAACTGATTTGAAAGGATACATGCACCCTGATGTTTGTAGCAGCATTATCAAGAGCCAAATTATGGAAAGAGCCCAAATGACCATCAACTGATGAATGGATAAAGAAGATGTGGTCTATACATATGTACACAATGGAATATCACTCAGCCATCAAAACGAAATCTTACTATTTGCAACAACATGGATGGATGTAGAGGGTATTAGGCTAAGTGAAATAAATCAGTCAGAGAAAGACAAACACCCTATGATTTCACTCATGTGGAATTTAAGAAACAAAACAGATGAATATGGGGGGCGGGAAGAGAGAGAGGCAAACCATAAAACAGACTCTTAACTATAGAGAACTGAGGGTTGCTGGAGGGGAGGAGGTGGGTAGAGGGATGGGCTAAATGGGTGCTGGGCATTAAGGAGGACACCTGTCGTGATGAGCCCTAGGTATTGTATGTAAGTGATGAATCCCTAAATTCTACACCTGAAACTAATATTAGACTGTCTGTTAACTAACTGGAATTTAAATAAAAACCTGAAAAAAAAATTTGAGGTACAATGTATACTGAATAAAAGTCACCAATTTCAAGTGTACAATTTGCTGAGTTTTGACAAACGTGCACATTCATGTAAGCACCACTGAAATGATGTAGAACGTTTCCATTACCACCAAAATTACCCTTGTGCCTTATTCTAGTCGGTGCCTTCCTGTTACCCCCAGACCCAGGCAACAACTGATCTGCTTTCTGTCCCTACAGCTTTGCCTTTTCTAGAATTTCCTATAAATGGAACCATACAGTATGTAGTCTGTTCTGTCTGATGTCTTTCATTGAGCATAAGGCTTTTGAGACCCCTCCCTGTCGTGGCATGTTATCAGTAGTTTGTTCTGTTTTATTGCTGTGTGGTGTTCCATGGTATGAATGTACCACATTTTGTTGAATCATTCACCAGTTGATAGACATTTGGTTGTTTCTAGTTTTTAGCTATTAAAATAAAGCTGCCATAAACAAAGGCATTTAAGTCTTTATGCATTCATACCCCTTCCTGGGCTTAGTTTTGAAAAAAATTTTTGGACTTGCATTTAGAAATGCTGTGTAACTCAGCAAGTGAATCAAAATATGCCTATGTTAACTTCAACCATCATTTATTGTCTGCCAACTGAGAGCCTGTGACAAGCTGGTACCCTTATCATTCTGTGGTCAAATCTCATGAAATGCACTTATACCTGAAGATGGATTACTTTTGATGCCTTTTGGCTAGGAAACAAAAGGATATAAGAAGCCACCAGATTTGTCACACCTGATAACTTAATGTGTGGTAAGTGCACACATTAAGATTTCTTCATGATTTTTTCAGCCTTGATCCATCAACAACTCTCTATTTAATCTTCAACTTATGAAAGGTAGAGAGCATTACTTGAAACAAAATCCTGAATCATAGACTCTTACAGAAAGAAGGGAATTAAGAGCTCAACCTCCTTTTACTTACAAGGAGGTTGTAGCCGCATAAATTCTGTAACTTGCCCAGTTAAAGCCTGTCGACATTTTTTATTTCTGTCACAGAAATACATGCCATTAAGATAAAACTAAAATGAAAGTGTTTGAGAAAAAGAAGTGACTTAAAGTTCAAGTCTGTGTATAGAACATTTTAATGAATCTGCATTCTTCTAGGCCATCAGGAATCAAGATAAGTAAAGATGAAACTGGTATTTGTTGAAGGACTGAAACCAAATTTTAGGTGATGTGTAATTTAAAGTGATCTATAACTACACAGATGAAACAAAATAATGGATTTTAGTGTCTTGGCAAGATAATTTGCTTTGGTACAAGTAACACACTGCAGAAAAAGATTTTTACACGTAAAATCAATTTACCATCTTTGCAGTATATGGTATGTAGATATCTTGGAGTTAAATGACAATCTGCTAACTTTTTCTCATTTACACTTGATACTTCCATTGAAGAAAGGAAGAAAGAAGAAAAGAAGCTTCTCAACAGCAGGGGGAAAAAAGCCCAGAATACTAACCAAATATACAAGTGTAATCACATCAGAATTAATCCTGCATCGTGCATAACATTTTATTAGCAGAAAAGATGCTAAAAATATGTGACAATTTTTAGCATACCGGCAAAAATAAGATGGCTTTCTCGAAAAGTCTAATTTTTCATTATGCTGAACACTAGCTTTTGTTTTATTCCCAAAAAGAGCTTCTTTCACGTACAGGAAAGTAATTATTTGCTTCTTCCACTTTTAGCACTCATACATTTGCAATCTTACGAAGGAATGGATAAATAGTAATGACCCCACATTACTTGCTTATCTTTCATACTATAGTTTATCTCGGTGCAAAACCTTAAGCTAGCCAAATGCAGAGTCCGAATTCTAGCCTCTCCAGTGACCGGCTGCAACCATGGGGTCGGTCCTTAAACTTCTGCCTTCACCTTCTCAACTGTACAGAGGAGATACCTCCCACCACCTTTTTGTATAGGTCACTCAAGTATCATCTCCTCTACTCCTTTCCCCATCCTCCCTGCCACACTGGGAACCTCCTGGAGCACTCTGCACTCACTTCTCTTGCAGCCTTTACAACAGGACAAGGTATCTTCTTAATCTCGGTATCCCCAGTTCTCGGTTTCCTCTCATACCGTATGTCACATCTCTGCTTCATTGGGGAGGTGGGGAGGAAGAGGAGATCAACTGGAAAGTCAGGTAACTTTAGCAAGAATCTAATATTTTTATTAGCCATTCGCAAAAAAGATAATGTGAGGGGTACAAAAAATACGTGTGTGCATGCGAGTGTTGTGTGGTGAGACAGAACAGGGTGGGGATAGGGTAAGTCGCCAAATTTAGGGGGCTTATCTTCTGACTGAACCTCAAGTAACAGGCTATTCACACAGATAATCTGTGTGGTCACTGCTGCTTGAGAATCGTCTACTACTGAAATGTGGGAGGGAGGAGCAGGGACAGGGCAGGAGCAGACAGAACTAGGAGTGAGAGCACAGAGCCAGGGCATAAGGAAGGTGGACGGCGTGGGCAACACCACCCTGCCACTCCCAGCATTCTCGAGATGACAGAAACTCTCAGCGACTCAGTGCGGGTGCCCAGGTGCCGTTGTAACTACAGTCATCACTGCCACTTGCAGAGTTTAATGTCAAACATTTTCCTTCATTATTCACAAAAAGACCTGGGTTTGGGAATACTGGTAAGAGTTGAGAAGAATGGAGAGAGAGACTGTGTGACTTGCCCAAAGTCACAGAGGGGACATGGTAGAGCATGGACTTGACTTCACAGTTTCCCCCACATGCTGCCTATAGGGTCTGCCTATGTCCATCAACATAGGAGAATAGCTTTTCACACAGACATGGCCCCAAGCACAAAGGCCAAATTAGCAAAGACATGCTGGCCCTGGAAGGAACCTCAGATCTTACTCAGTTAGCCTTCTCACTTACAGATGAAGAAACCAGCTCCAGAAAGGTAAAGTCACCTGCCTGAGAGCTTACAGCAGGTAAGCCACAGAGCTAACTAGGACTATGACCCAGACCATCTACACACTAGAGATTCAGTCTTCTGGTTGAACTAAGGCTTTGGTTGCTTTAAAAAGTAAAGGCTCTTAGAGGAAGTCACATCTCAAGCTATTATTGCTCATTTTTGATCACTATAAATGAAGAACCTGAGAACAGGACGTAATGGGAGGCACAAGGGTGGCCTGCAGGCCTCACATGTGCATCAACGGCTGGCCTTGATATCACCCGTGTTAAGAATTCTATCTGCCCTCTTATAGTTATGTAAAGACACTCTGAGACCATGTGTCATGAAGGGGGTGGGCGGGGAACAGCGGTGCAGAGAAGAGGATGGTGAATTTAGGAACATGTGCAGAAAGTGTTCTTTAAGATCCCAAACCTCAACCAAGTTCTCCCTGGGCATTTCACGATTTGTTGATATCTAATGAAGCCACAGATGCCTGAGATTACAGTAGTGAGAATGTGCGGAGTTCCAGGTTTTACCCACATGCCTTGGTATGAGATCAGAAAAAGGAGAATTCCTTGAATAAAGTGAAATGTGAGAGGAGGTAGCGTGGCCTAACAGAAATCACCAGTCGGACGCCCAACTGACTGAGCCACCCTGGCGCCTCCTCAAATAATTTTTTTAGAAAAGGAAAGAGAACATAAACTAGCAGGATCTGAGTGTGTCCGCTTCCTTAGACATTCGTCAAGCATGAGGTGGTGGGGTTTTCCCTCTTTCCAAGCTGATGGCAGAGGTTGCAACATCTCATTGTTTGATAAAGGGCTCTTCTTGAATTCATCATCATGATGGACTTTTACAAAATATATATTTAATGGCAATTTATATCTCTTCTTTTAGAATTGTCTGCTCCTATTTTCCTCTTTGTGGTATTTTCTTAGCATATCCCCGTTACCATACTCAGTTCTTTCTCAAGTCTCTAGGGTTCCCAAATAAAAATGAGTCTGGTTAAGAGCACGGAAAAGTGCTGAAATCACGGTGAGAGGACTGAGAAGGTGGGCCCCCGGAACAAAGTGGATGCAGAAGGAGTCAGCCTGGGCACTGGAGACAGAGAGTGCATTTATAGGAGAGGATTGGGGTGCCTGAGTGGCTCAGTCTGTTATGCGTCTGCCTTCAGCTCAGGTCATGATCCCGGAGTCCTTGGATCGAGTGCCTCATTGGGCTTCCGGCTCAGCGGGGAGTCTGCTTCTCCCTCAGTCCCTCACCTCACTCTCGTGCTCTCTCACTCTCTCTGTCTCTCAAATAAATAAATAAAATATTTTTAAAGATTAAAAAATTAAAAATTAAAAAAAAATAAAGGAGAAGATTGTTAGTACTTTGACAAATTAAGAGGGGACTTGGAAAAAGGATCTTTTGAGCACCCCTCTCTCTCCTCTCAAGCATAAGTCAAGTGGCACTGGGGACTAGGGGAAGAGAGGAAAAGGTAGGAATTCATCCACTCCAGAGTCTTCTCTTACATTTCTCTCAAGCCTTAGTTACTGAAAAAATATCAACCACAAGGCAAGAAGGTAATAAATCCTTTGTAAACCTGTCTAAGGTTAGATAATCAAAACTGCTTCCTGATTTGAGACTGGGATATACTGCAAGTTGTGAGTTTTCTCTCTTCCAAAATATCAAATGAGAGGATAGGTATCTGCTTATATAGGCCAAAAAGGTTAAGGGTTTGCTCAAGGACCATTCCCACCCTAATCGGGAATAAGACCATGAGGGAGTAAAGCAGGCTAAACTATGAACATGGAAGAGCTTGACGGCAGCCCCAACAAAAAAGATCAGCTGGCTGCTTGCTACAGCTTTGTGGCTTTGGAAATTTACATCTTGTCTGAAGCCTTGTGATGAGAGATGCTGTTTTTAAAATCTAGTCACTTTAAATAGTTCCTATCTTTGAGAAACTAGACACTAAACTGTCTGTAACATCTGCAAGTTGGAAGCAAAAGTCAACCACCATGCCCCATTCCAACTTCATTTCAGGGAACTGAATCTGCAGAAAAAGAAACTTTCCAGAGCAAAGACATATAGATGATCAACCTTGGACTTTTTAGTATCACAAAACAGCAGCTGGAAGTGAGGGGGATGCCAGGCAAACAGCTCTAGGAGGAATGCCTATCTTGACAACAAACCACTAAGAAAGCACACTTTCTCTTGCCTACTTTTTAAGAGACGATGAAGTGCCATAAACCAGGAGGCACAGTTTTTAAAAGCTGTTGATTCCAGGAAGTGGCACTTACGGGGCAACTAATGCATTCTTGCTTAGTCTCGTGGAACACTGATGTTGAGAGGTCAGTATTAAGGAGCTGCTATGGAAATCCTTTCCTCAAACTCTTGTGCTCTGTTAGTGGAAAAGTAAAAAGATGTAGTCACTATGGAAAATAACATAGTGATTCCTCAAAAAATTAAAAATAGAATTACCATAGGATCTAGCAATTCCATTTCTGGATATATAAACCCAAAAGAATCTTGGATCTTGAAGAGATATTGGCACACTCATGTTCATGAAGCATTATTCACAAGAGCCAAAATATGGAAGCAACCCAAGTGGCCAACGAAAGATGAAAGGATAAACAAAATGCGGTTATATACATACAATGGAATATTACTCAGTCTTAAAAAGGAAGGAAATTCTGACATATGCTTCAACATGGATGAACCTTGAACACATTAAGTGAAATAAGCCAGTCACAACATGACAAATACCGTATGAACTCCACCTATATGAGGTATGTAGAGCAGTCAAAGTCATAGGGACAGAGAGTAAAATGGGGGTCGTCAAGGGCTGTGGGAGGGAGGGAGGAAGGAGAATTATTGTTTAACAGAGAGTTTCAGTTTTGCAAGATAAAGAAGTTTTGTGGATGGATGATAATGGTTGCAAAAACTAATGTGAATGTACTAATGCCACTTGAAAAATGGTAAATCTGTGTTACATATATTTTACCATTTAGAAAAAGCAAAAGATTAAATCTTTCAGCCAATTCTCAGGGAAAATTCTCTACTCTCTTCTACCGTATTTTAAATTTGATACCACCCCTAGCTTATCTGTTCTCTGACACAAACAGAAGGCAAAATAAATGAACACACAGCACATGAGCATCCATGAAATACTCTGAGACTCACCAGAGGTAGGCTTCATTTGGCAGCTCTGTGAGCATACAAATGCTCACGGCTGTGATTTTTTTTATGTGTGTGTGTGTGTGTGTGTGTGTGTGTGTGTATTTATATAACAGATTTTCTAAGAAAATTTGTTTTATGATGCTTTGGAAAATAGAAATGCTCCTTTAAGAAAACCCGAACAAATTCAACTGTTCAGTCCCCTTTGCCCACAGTTTAATAATCATTATATCAAGGAAGTCTACTTCAATGGCTCTCAGTCGTGCAAAGGTCGAAGGTTCTAAAGCAAGTTTAATTTCTGTAAGGGGGAAATATCATTGCCTAAGGCTTTATCATAAGTAGGACTGTCCCATGGGGAATAAGGACCCAGAACCAAAGCTGTTATAACACTTCCTATCTTCATACTAATTTAAAGTTTATAAAGCAATTCCAAACACACGCTTTCATCTGAACCTCACAAGCCACTCCATAGGGTAGGTTTTAATGGCACCAATTTTGAGGGGAACACAGAGTTTAAGTGATTTGATCAAGATCACCAAGCTATTATGCGGGTCGAACCTAGGTCTTATAAGTTCAAACCCGTTTTTGTATTTCCCTAAACCTTAAATTTAGCTCTCCAGTCGCAGGCTTTGTTGATCTCCAGACAAGGAAACCTTCACTGCTGGGAGTCCGAGGGCCACGAAAAGGAGTGTATACAGCAGGACCTGTCACAGTAGCACCGGGGTCTCACCTCCTCCCCCAGAAAATGAGATATTACTTGACATACACACCAGTCAGTATTCTTTGTAGGATCCAAGGAAATTATATGTGAAAACATAAAAGCATAAAATAAAATGTTAAGTCATTAGAAGGCATATAGTTGTCAGGAGACTGAGATTTCCCGACTCACAATCAGGAAGGTGGAGCGTGGAGGTAAGCATGTATGCAAAACAAACTAACTAACTGACCAAAAAGCCTGACTGGTGCCCGTAATGGGCTGGAAGTAGTGACAAACCAGGTACTTTAGGGGGGCAGGAGGTTGGGGGAGAGAAACTGGCCACTGTCCCAGAGACAATACTAAGGTCCCAGAGACCCTAAACTCTCAGGCCTTTCTTCACTCAGACATTTCAAGACTGTAAGGAAGCATGTAGGGTAATCCTATCTATATCCTATCTATATCCTTGGATAAAGAGGCCACGGAACTGAACAGTGCTACAGGCTGAATGTTAGAGGACATACAATAGTCAGCCAGAGCGGCAACACACCCTGCTCAGTCCAGATTCTGGAGGGCTCCAGGAAGGGTTGGAGCGCAAGGATTTGCTAGGTCTAGCTACTACTTCTACTCTGGGGCTTGGCGGCTTCCTGACACTGTGGGCTGTGCCTTCATTTATTCATCCTCAAGGAGTGGATGGGAGGCCAGCTGGCAGAGGCACAGGTGGAAGGCTATGGAGCCAGTAGTCTGGTATTTGGGAGCTGGAGACAGAAATGGAGAAAGCAATGGGGCTGCCATAAGCCTTGCAGCCTCAGGTTTTACTTTGTTCCTTCATCCAATCTGCAAATATTCGTGGAGTGCCAGCTCTAAGTTTTCTGAGCACTGGCTAAGCAGTGCTAGGTCAGACAGCAAGTCCCCTCCTTCAGCACACTGACATCCTGGTGGGAAAAGACAGATAATGAACCAATGAAAACAGACAATGTCACAGTAAGTGCTATGAAGAAAAAAGCCAGGAAGTGTGGCTGGGAGTGCTGTCTGAGAGACCATGATGGGCCTGAGAAGACAGCATTTAAGCAGAGACCCAAATGCCAGATGACAAGGAGGAAAGGAGATGGAGGAAAAGCTTCCCAGGCAGAGTACCAGCCCGTGCAAAGTCCCTGAGGTAAAAACAAGCTTCGCCTGTTGGAGGAAAGACTGAAGACAAGAATGCTATGAGCTCAGGTCAGAGGGGTAGCCAGAGGGCTAACCAGATTAGTTAGGGCCTTTCAGGTCACAGTAAGAAGTCTGGATTTTATGCTCGGTGATACGGAAATTCACTGGACCACAAAGGAGTGACATGTCTAATTTATGTTTTCAGATGAGTCCGGCCTGGCAGATCATAAAACAAATAAGATACCCCTGAAATTCTCTATTAGAATGTTCCATTTTAATAGATGTCCCATTAAAACAAGAGGGGCCATGGCTTAATTGGTATTAAAGTGTACACCAATATCACTTTAGCAGGAATCCCCAGAGTGAAGGATCAGGAGACAGGAAAAATGACACTAAGAGAGGCAGGATGGCAGCCAGCTACCTCTGCTGCCTCCCAGGCTCATCTTCACAACCCTCCACAACTCCTCTCTACAACCAGGAGTTGATATCCTGAGCCACCTGGCCTGTGTGCCTGGCTCCTCATCCCTGATCGGAAGGGCGCCCGTGAGAGCTGCAGAGGACAGCTACTTGCCTGTGGAGTCTCATCTTCCGGCCTGTGCCAAGAGGGCCCCTTCCAGCTTCCACAGCTCATGGGCTATCTGGGAAAGTGTGAGGCAAGAACCCTTAAGGGAGTCAGGGGGAGAATGCTTCAATAACCCCCTTTTCCTGTCTGATCCCATGAATGCCACAACAGGGAGGAAAAAGAGGCCAGTAGGCCCCAGCCTGAGTTTCCAGCGTTCTGCTAGAAACTGGCTTGTCTGGGTACTGCCAGGCATACCTGAACGATACAACAGAGAGAAGGGCCTCTACTTGATTCCTTTCTTCCCTTTCAACTATCCAATGCTGAATCATTCCTCAGCGACCTTAGGTGTATATATATATATATATATTTTTTTTTTTTTTTAAAGATATTTATTTATTTATTTGACAGAGAGACACAGCGAGAGAGGGAACACAAGCAGGGGGAGTGGGAGAGGGAGAAGCAGGCTTCCCGCGGAGCAGGGAGCCCGATGCGGGGCTCGATCCCAGGACCCTGGGATCATGATCTGAGCCGAAGGCAGACGCCCAACGACTAAGCCACCCAGGAGCCCCGACCTTAGGTATTTTTGACCTACATCCAGGTCCAGCAAGCTATAAAGTTACATGACACTACCAGATCAAGGCAGGTTTGCTTCCCCTAAGGAGGATCAACAAATTGCCTAAAGAAATAAAAACTGTCATGGTACCCCTGCTGCAGTCTGTCTTACTAAGGAGATGGTACAAACAGCACAGTTACTTCCAATCTTGAGTCAATCAAATACCTTTAATATTCTGGGAGAGAAGAAGAACCAAGCAGACCCTATTAGTTTAAAACCAAGAACAGGCCGGGGTAAGAATGAGAAAAAAGAAAAACAAGGAACAGGAACAAGATGGAGGCTATATGCTTCTAAAGTGTTAGATCTACTTGCTTTTTCAAAAAGACTGAGAGAGAAGAGAAAGGGTGGCTTCTCTGTCTCACATCATGTTCCCCACTCCACCCCCAAAAAGACGGGGAGGAGAGTAGGGGAGAAATCATTGGCATCCATGAGCCCCAAATAGAAAGCATCCAATTATTGTTTCAAAAGCTATTTCAATCAGAACACACTAACAATTTCTTACTTTTTTTTAGACTGCTCACTTAAAAATCAGGATATAGCAGGCCTAAAGGGATATTCAAACTCATACAGTCCAAAACACTTCACTGATGAAGAGTCAGGCCCAGAAGGTTTCAGATAGCAGAAGTGCCAGGAAGGGAACCTGAGTCTCCTGACTCACATTCCCTTTAACTCTTATTTATAAAATAAAAGCTCATTATAGGAAAACAGGAACGGGACAGGCAATCACCAGTAATCCAATCATCATACTAACCACTATTAGCATTCTGCTCCTTCTACCACATGCTTATAGGTGTCCCCCAACATGTTATGATCATATTGGACTAATGTTCCTTCTAATACACAGGCTGTTCCCGTTATCAAAAAATATATAACAGCACCTATTATTAGGGCTTGGAATTCACATCCTTTTTATGGAGTGTTTAAACAACTCTCATGAGACCCTGGGACATAAGAATCAAGCTGCTTAACCTCAGATCAGTTCTGTTTACCTACCTGGTGCATCAGGTACTTGAAGAGGAATGAAAGGATCAGATACACTGAGAAGTGGGAGGCTAGAATCCACAGTCTGCCCACCCTTCCTTTTTTCAGCTGGAGTTGGTTGGAGGGGAAGAAAGGGTCAAGGAGAGAAAAAAAGAGAAAAGCAGAAAACATCAAGTAAATCTAGACGAATTTACCATCTATTAACCCAACAGCTGAAATTATAGAGTAAATTGAAACTCAGAGGCAGAATAAAGAGGAATGAGTGGATATAATCCAGTATAATGGCAAAATATGTATGAGAGATATAATCCGGTCCATGCACTTGATGATAAAACTAGTATATTCATACACCTGAGTTCCACTTCTTCCTCGTGTGGAAGCCTACAGGGATCTCTTCCAGATTCCTGTAGCAACTATTGTCCGTATCACACACTGCAGCATGTAAACAAACACTGTCTGTTCTGTAATTTAACACAGATGTTATGTGCTTCAATGTGCCCTCTACCATCCTGACGTCACTGTATCACCAAATGTCTATTACAGTGCCAGGCAGACAGACACAGACAGAAACAGAAATAGGCTTCTTGTCTGTTGCAAGGTTAGACAAACCCTAACTTCTGGACTACATCTAACATTCACTGACATTCATTCTATACTTGGCAAACTTGCAGATTTACAAAAATCTACACACCCTGTGGGATATCAGGGCTTGAAGGGGTCTTAGGATTTTATAGCACAATTTTCTTGTTTTACAGAAAAGAAAATGAAGCCCAGAAGTTAAGAGGCTAGCCAGAGGTCTACCAGCAAACCCAAGGTCAGAACCCAGGCTTGCTGGTTTTCTACTTAGCATTCTTTACATTGCATTTTAATACTCATTTGTTCTTTAAAATCTCATTTTGCCTTTTATAGATTGAAAACCTTTTTATTTTCAAGTAATTATGAAATCGTAGGAATTTGCTATACATAGAGTCCTGGGAACCTTCAACCAGCTTCCCTCCATGGTTAAGATCTTTTACAACTATAGGACAGTATCACTGACACCGTTACAATACTGTTAACTACACTTTAGTCAGTTTTCACATGCACTCAACGTGTGTGTGTGTGTGTGCAGTTCTTCGCAGTTAGATCCTATGTATAGGTTAGCATAAGCACCACTGTGACAATGATATAGAACTGCTCCGTCAAACCAAAGAACCCCGTTGTCATTCTCCTTTATAGTCATACCCACTCCTTACTCTAGTCCCTACCTCCTGGAATCCACTAATCTGTTCTCAATCTCTATAATTTTGCCATTTTGAGAAGGTTATTAAATGGGTTTTTAACTAAGCTTCTTTAAAGGTAGATGGAGGAAGAGAAGGGTAAAATCACTGCTCTTAAAATTTCTATAATATTTTCAAATGAGACACAGTGAAATACTTTAAAAGAACAAATCATAAAACTGGGTATATTCATTTTGAAAAAATTATATATACAGAAATAAAATTATGGACATAAATATTGTAAAATGTCAGCAATGTTTTCCTCTGGGGACTGGGACTGTGAGTTCTTTTATCTTGTTTCTTTGGGCTTTTAGTCATTTTTCCAAAATTACACAAGTGAATGTGTATAACTTAACAGAAAAATATTTTAAATAAAGAGGTACAATGTCAAGTTTTAAATGTCTATTCCAACATATGGACACAGTTCATCAATATTTTTGCAGCTTTTACCATAAAAATGTTTAAAATAACCCTTCTGTCATCCTCTCTGACTCACTGCCAAATTTCCTGCTTATTTCCTCCCTTGGTTGATCAGAAGGTTTAAAATAGTGAACAGTCTGAGCTTGATTAGAAAACATCTAAAAATGATGCTATCCTATACTTCATACAAATGAGGACATATTAATTTCTGGGATTTAGATATAATTTTCTTTCATTATAAAATAGAAGTGTCGCACACATAAAAGTTTACACCACAAACCTTCGTTTAAAAAAGGCTGGATAAGATGAAAAAAATCTGAAGATATTTTATAATGTTCGTAAAAGCTTAGTGTCACTGATTTACAAAGTTTCTTGAGATGGGGTTATGACTACAGTTTCTGAGCTGGGCTGCTCAGGTACAACTCCCTAGTCTGCCAACCTCCAGCTGTGACCTAGGCAGGTCACTTAACCTCTTGAGGGCTGGTTTTTGTTTTTGTTTTTGTTTTTTTAAGATTATTTATTTATTTGAGAGAGAGGGAGAGAGAGAGAGAGGGAGCGCACGAGCAAGCACAAAGCAGGGGCAGCGGGGGGGGGGGGTAAGGGCAGAGGGAGAAGCGGACTTCCTGCTGAAGAGGGAGCCCAATGCAGGGGACGTAGGGCTCGATCCCAGCACCCTGAGATCATGACCTGAGCGGAAGGCAGATGCTTAACCAACTGAGCCACCCAGGCGCCCCCTGAGAGCTGTTTTAAGGACGACCTGAGATAATGCATAAAAAAGCACTTAACCAATGCACGTGCTCAGTATATGTTCACTGTTATTACTGTTGTAACTACTCAAATGTATGTTTTTTAAAGCAGGGGCCTTTAAGTCCCTTAAAAAATACAGCCATTTATAGCCTTCAAAGTAAGCATAAAGGGGGAGAAAAGGCTAAAACAAAAATAAAAACTGTTTCGAAAACAGTTCATACAGGGGCACCTGGATGGTGCAGTCATTTGAGCACTGGACTCTTGGTTTCCATTTGGGTCATGGTCTTAGCTTCATGGGATCGAGCCCTGCGTCAGGCTCCGTGCTCAGTGTGGAGTCTGCTTAAGGCTCTCTCTTTCTCCCTCTCCCTCTGCCCCTCCCCCCCAAATAAATAAATAAATCCTTAAAAAAACAGTTCATATAGACAAACAACAAAACATGTGATAAGCAGGAATTATAGGCACTAAACCTGGGAGTGTATGGAAAATGTGTAGGGACCTCTGTTGTTAACACTGGTGAATCCAAGCTCCTATCCTTTGGCAAAAAGCAATTCTTTTCATTCATTCAACAATCTGTACTAAACCAAACACAGTACTAAATGTTAGCATTCAACAGCAAAGAAAACTCTCCTGGAGCTTATTCCATGACCCCCTTTCCAGGGAAACTGTATCCTACTCAGTACCATAGCTGGGCATCCATGTGATGCTCTATCTCAAGGACAACAGTCAATGCTTTATACATTTGGTACATTGAGTCAACATGTGGCCTATTACACTTTAAGCACTTTAAACCAGACCAAAATAGCAATAAACTTAAAAATTACATAGGTAAGACAACAAAGCTAAAAATAAAAAATAACACAAAACACTTTAACTTTTTAATATTAAAAAGCATGTCCCCCAAATAAGGCCAATGTGTATTCTAAATTAATAACAATAAGATTATTATATGAAGACATAGGATATGATTAAAACTTCAGTTTTTTTCTGACAAGGGAAACACCTATTAGACAGCACTATCAATAAACAGTGTAATCCTCAAAGGTCAGGGTGGGGTGGGCAATTAAAGAGAGAGGCAAAGAGAATATTAAAATATCTGCGGACAAGTCTTCTAAGCAGATTATAATGAGCCTCCCTCCCCACTCTCATGCTGGTTGAAAATCACTGTTATAGTGGGAGAAAAACTCTAAACACTTTCATTACATTTTTAGGAAGAATTTTTAAAAATTTTACTGTGTTCCTTTTAATATTGACAAAGCAAACCTAAGAAAAACAGGGATCTATAATTTATTTTTTAAAGATTTTATTTATTTATTTGACAGAGAGAGACATAGCGAGAGCAGGAACACAAGCAGGGGGAGAGGGAGAGGGAGAAGCAGGCTTCCCGCAGAGCAGGGAGCCCGATGTGGGACTCGATCCCAGGACCCTGGGATCTATAATTTAAAAAAAACAAAAGTTAAAGAATTAGAAGACAGGAAAACGGTAGATTTTATAAATCTAAGAGTTGTCTTGGAAAGATGCTAAAACAACAAATCTCTAGCTAAAGTGATTTTCATTTCATACAATGAAAATTGCTATGTATACAAAGAAAATATTATAAGAGGAAGGAAGGTTTAAATGCATTATTCTATTTTATTTAAAAATTTTTATTTTTTTATTTTATTATTTTTTAAAGATTTTACTTATTTATTTGACAGAGAGAGAGAGAGAGAGCACAAGCAGGGGGAGCGGCAGAGGGAGAAGCAGGCTCTCCACGGAGCAGGAAGCCCAACAGGGGGCTCGATCCCAGGACCCTGGAATCATGACCTGGGCCAAAGGCAGATGCTCAACCGACTGAGCCACCCAGGCATCCCTATTTAAAAATTTTAAAACTGCATTATGATTTTCTAGAAAGTTATTACTAAATTTGCCTCATTATGTGGCAGAAAACTTGAGAGAGGAAGTTCTGGAGCCAGGGGGTTGGTGTCCCTGCCCTGCCACTTCCGAGCTGTGATCCTGGAAAAGAGACTAGTCTGTGCTCAGTTACCTCAACTGTGAGGATGGTGTTGAGGGTCAGATGACATATATTTGTGTAGGACAAATGACAGACTGGGGAAAATGTTTACAGTACAGGATATACGAAGAGCTCTTACAGAACATCAGGAAAAAAAAAAAAAGGCAAAGGACATGAACAACACAAATCCCAGAAAGAAAAGTGGCCAGTAAACACTGTCCTATCTACAGCCTCTGAATCTGGGCTGGGTGGAGTAGTGGGGGGAAAATTACTCTCATTCACTGCTGATCAAAATAAAATTTGTATAGCATTCTCAGAGGCTAATGTAGAAATATGCACCAAAAGCCTTAAAAGACAATCTTTTGATTTAACAAATAATCTTCTAGAGGTTATCTTAAAGAAACTATAAAGGATATTATGCAATGACAGCCAAAGTTCCAATAAGAAATAAATTTATGATGTTAGAAAAACTGCTAACACACCTACAGAAGGCGGGAAAAAAAATATATAAGGTTAAAATCAGAAATTAATCAATAAAATTAAAAAGATCAATTTTGGAAGCATATCAAATTCCGTATCTACAAAGAATATATATGCTCAAAACCTCATATGGTTGCTGAGGGAATTATAACAGGAAAACACTGAAACCAAATTAATGTTTAAAAAAAGAGGTTACTTGGTTAGAAACATTAGGACAAATCCATAAGCAATTTAATACAGATCTTTTAAAAATTTATCTTTTAGGAGAGTCTTTAATGATGTGGGAAATGTGCCAGACTTAGTAAGAGAGAAAATTTGGTTTGAAAATAGGACTATAAAGATGTACATTAGAGTCTTAAGCTGAGGCTGAAAATTATGTACAAAATGTGGTCATGTATTTTCATGAGGAAGATCTGTAACTTTCATTACATTCACGAAGATAGCTGTGACCCTAAAAAGGTTAAATGCCACTAATAGACACCAAAATGGTATCCCTGTGCTACTTCTTAATGGTGAGATTATGGGGATTTTAACTTTCTTGTCTATGCTTTTCTATAAATTACTGAGTTTTATGTAATAAATATGTACAATTTTCTAATTTTAAAAAATTTTAATTGAAGTATAGTTGACTATGTATAATTTTTATTAATAAAGGAGAAAGTTAGTTTTTTACTATTACTTTTTTAATTTAAAAAAAGGTCTAATTTAAAAAGATATCTTCCTCTCCCTGTACACACACACACACACACACACACACACACAGAAACACAGCTCAGTAGAATCTTGGATAGAGGATAGAACATCTAATTTTTAGAATTCTTCAAGTCATTCCAAAGATCTAAGCAATTACAAGCGATTAACGGAGTGATGTTCTTAAATTTAGAAATATTTGCTCAAAGCATGTGTGTGAACTAGACAGAACAAATCCTGTATATTACTGACACATCATTCTGTCATTTTAATTCAGAATGATTCTAGAGCTTTCTTTTTCCTTAGCTTTTATATTGGCAATCTTCTGAATAAAAGAAAATACACAAGATTTGGGGCTCACTGGTGTGCCAGGCTTATCTGTGCAGCAGTTGAAACTGTGGAGGCAACAACTGTGAGCCCTGTATTTCAGGCACCTGCTATACTAACCGGTTCCAGCAGAAAACGAGGGAGTGGCAAAAGCATCACCTTGAGTTGGTTGAAAGCCTGGGATCAAACTCTCAGCGGAGCCTCCAAGCTTCTCAGGATGTTTCCCTGGAGGGACAAAACACCACTCAGTTCATTCCAGCAGAATCCCATGATGCACATACACATGCAGGAGGTGGAGGGCACCTTCTGAACCAAATTCTAGACGTGACTCCTTTACTGCCTTACGGCAACACCTCGGACATTCGCAGGTCCTTGTCTAATCATTGCAATAACTGAGACAACAGCTGAGAAAAGGAAGTTGTAAGAATCAAAGACAGGACATCAGTTTTGCAAGATGGAAGGAGTTCCGGAGAAGGGGTGCACAACGATGTGTATATAGTTAACACTACTGAACTCTACACTTGACAATGGTTAAGAAGTTCATGTTTATGTTTATTGATCACAATTTTAAAAAAGATTTTATTTATTTGAGAGAGAGAGAGAGAGAGAGAATGAGTGGGACAGGGGGTAGGGAGAAGCACTCTCCCCGCTGAGCAGGGAGCCCAACACGGGGCTCAATCCCAGGACCCTGGGATTACGACCTGAGTGGGGTTAAGGCAGATGCTTAACCCACTAAGCCACCCAGGCGCCCGTATATTTATCACAATTAAAATTTTTTTCAAATAAATAAATAAATAAGCAACAAAAGAGATGGCTGGAGCTAAAGCCCAGAAGCTCAAGCACATTACTCAGGCAGAATGCCTCCAGTCCTTACTTTGAGTCTATTTGTTTTGATATAATTCTACTGAGTTTGTCAATCTGTTTTCCATGTTGGAAACAGTTCAGGAGAGCACATGAGAAGAGGGCATGGGGGAAACGGCAGGAGTGAGAAGTGACCGGGGCAGGCACAATGGCAGCAGTTTAATGTGACAGAAGAGAGACAGGAAATTATGAAAAATAGACACAAGAATTTTAAAACCTGGCAGTCTCTTAATCAAGTGCAAAAATATTAGTCTTCAATAGCCCAAGAAGGTATTTCTGTTTATTCTAGAACAGTAACTGGCATACATAACAATGAAATAATTTGACAGTGAGTTAGTTGTCTGTTAGAGTTAAGTCCTACACCCTATCCTTTGTTTAAAACAATAGGAAAGTAATATAAAAAAAATTTTTAAGACTTCCATTTATTTGACAGATAGAGACATAGCAAGAGAGGGAACACAAGCAGAGGGAGAAGCAGGCTTCCTGCTGAGCAGGGAGCCTGATGTGCGGCTCGATCCCAGGACCCTGGGACCATGACATGAGCCGAAGGCAGATGCTTAATGACTGAGCCACCCAGGCACCCCAAGTAATACAAATTTTTAAAAGATACCTATAAAATAATAGTTAAGTTAAAAGAGATTAACAAAAGTTAGAAGAGTAAAGTTAAAAGATATGGTCAAAGTTCGTATCATTCACTCAGTTCTGATCATTCCTTTACCTTGTGCTCTTGTCTAATGCCGAGGTACTCTTTTTGAAGAATTTTTCCAGGGCGTGCTGTTGTTTTCCAAAGTGTGCATGTGTGTCTGTGTGTATGAGTCCCACCTTTCAAAATAAGACTGTGGGTTTGTTTTGTTTTGTTTTGTTTTGTTTTTTGTTTTAGGTAGGCTCCACACCCAGTGTGGAGTCCAATGCGGGGCTTGAATTCATGATCCTGAGATCAAGACCTGAGTTGAGATCAAGTGTTGGACGTTTAACCGACCGAGCCACCAAGGCGCTCCTAGACTGTGGGTTTTTGAGATGGAAACGGTACCTTCTATTTATTTGATCACTTCTCTACAGTCAGTCAACAGTACTACAGAACTCTGACCATAATCAAAGATTAAAAGTTCATGTGCGGGCACACTCTCTCCTGGGTAAGCAGTTACAACTTTCTGGGACAATAAACACACATAGGACAAGAAAACCATTACACTCCTCCAAGGAATGACCATGCTTGACAGTATCACCCTGATCTATGCTACCAAATCTTTGCTAATAGTGTCCCACTCTCCTTACCGCCGCCCACAACTGGCCAGGAGTTCCTGCGGATGAAAAGACCACCAGTGCTCCAGTAAACATTCAAAGCAATTTGCACTCAAACTTCAAATCAAGCCTCTGAGGGAAGGAAAGACCCAACCCTACATTTTCACATGCATACCCCTCTAGAGTTACGGTTTAAGAATCACAGAGGGACACCAATTGCTCACCTTCCCCCAGCTTGGCAAAGTCCTTGTTCAGCAGTTCCTCAGCTGTGAGTTTGGAGAAATTGTCATCATCGAAGGGATTCCACGTAGAACCTTCTGAAGCATTATAAACGTTTTGCTGGGAGGTCCGAGGAGAGCCTGATGGAGTGGTGGTTGCAGACCTAGGTAGGTTCCCACCCCCACGAAATGAAAAAGGTTGAAAAAGGGTCAATCTACTTTCTCTTTGTTTTGAGATCGAATTGTTTTCTGAGTCAAACCATTATTTTCTGCACTGGTTTTCTGAAAGGGCTTTCCAAGGCAACTGGACAGTTTTCACAAATACTTTTATCACTGTGTGAAATAAATGTCTCCCTTTCCTTCATGATCCACTATCTCCCACTACTTCTTTAATCTCTTGCTCAGATTTTTGGTCTCGTTAGCAAGTCCTTTCAATCCAGAATCCCAAAGCAGCCTCTTCTTAGGCTTGTGACTCCTGTGGCACCAACCCACCCTAACATCTACAATAACTGACCCCGGAGCGGCTGGGACTGATGCCTTTTCAGGCTGCCTCCCAGCTGTCAGGATCTAGCATGCATAGAATGAGGGGCCGCCATGAGTGGCCACCATCACAGTTAAGGAGAAATAAACACAGTTATCACTATCTTGTGTTTCTAGGTATTATTACCTAATTTTCTTCTGAAGTCTCTCTTGATGTCCTTTGCATTTAACTAACAACTTAAAGACTTTTAACTTTAGAGTCCATGGTTCCAAGAAAGCTGAGGGTCCAAAATTGCATTTACCTAGCACTCACTGCAACCTACTTTATTTCAGGCACAGAGCTGGTCACTGGATTTACAATGGTTAAGACATGGTCCTTGTCTTGGAGGAATTTGCAGGCTAGGTCAGCTGGATATACAAATAAATAATGATAATATAAAGTGATACATCTCCAAAAAGGTTCAGACAAATTTATATATGACACCCAAGGAGCCAAAGAAAAGGTAACCGCTGACATGGATCTTGATGACTAAATAAGCATTTCCTAGGTAGACAAGGAGGAGAGTGGTAGTTCAGGGAGAGGGCATAGGATGAACAACGTGCTCACAAAGACAGAGAATGACAAGTCCACAAATGTGATATAATGGCCTTTGGTCTGTTAACCAATGAGTTCAGATATTATCCCTCTGGCAATGGGGAGCCAATGAAAGATTTTTTTATCATGGAGAGGGTTGGTGAGACTAAGATTTTAAAAAATACTCTGTAGAACACGGGACAGATGAGAGAATGGAAACAGTAAAGCAAGTATGAAATTATTCCTTAAGATCAGTACGGTCTAGGTACTATAGGCAACTTCAGTTTCTTAATAAACACAGACACATACGTACCTTTATATATATGTACCCATACACATCTACATACAGATGCAGAGAACTACACAGTAGTAGTGGCCACAGCAGCCCTGGCCCACAAAAGTGAAAAAGAGAAAGGAGAAGCACCACATACTTGGACTTATTGAGGCTGGCCTCAGCTGCAGCTGCCTGGAGCAGCTGGGTTGATTTGCTGGCAGGGACCCCAAAGACTGCGCTGTGGGTTACGTCACTGAGAATCCGTCTGTGCCCAGCACGTTGGGTCTTGGGGGATGACGGAGGAGTGAGAGATCCCAGTTTCTGCCCCTGAACAGCAGGAGGTGGGGTTGTTTGAACCTTTGGCTGTTGTCGTACTGGGGCTTGAATCTGCTAGGAAAAAAAAAATGGCAAGTGTTCCCAAAAGAAGGGAAAGGAAAAACAAATAAACAGATCAGCATAATAAAAAAAGCCACGTGAGAGCTAACATGGGGCTCAAGTGGCTGATTTTACCAATAACACCCAGAAAGAAAAAACAGTTTTTGACAATCTGAGCTATAACTTTGGGACTGATGGCATGGTATTTATCTGCTGTTTACACATAAATTTCAATCTTCATCAGCAATAATATACAGAGCAACCATATACAATACAGCCCGGTGCATAAGATTGCAGAAGCTATTTCTAACTCCAAAAATCAAGAATGTATCCTACAGGACCACTTGCTGCTTCTGGGGTCACACAGGAACTTATTCAGAATGCCTCCAAAGAGCATGCTTTCAGCAATCTACTGCCACAGAAGGCATACCTCCTGCTAAACCACATTTGAGCTGCACAATTTCTGCTAAGAGATCCCTGACTCTGACACAGCTCAGACTACTGGTTGGGAGTAAGTTAGGATTCCACTGTGATTCATAAATGGTAGTGCTTTCTGTTTTGTTTTGTTTTGTTATTAAGGCTCTTTATTTCACTGATAAGATGGGTCCACAAGGTTCTATTCCTGCGGCTCCCCTGAGAAAATGTACAGCACTGGTGCAGTGGGATTAACTTGTTCCCACCTTCAATTCAGAAATGGCACTGAAGAACCAGGTAGACAATATAATAAGAAATAAGAAAAAATCTGAAAAGCCCTTGATGATAATTGATCTAATAACGTAAGGACTCTTGAGATTTGGGCCATTTTCAGAAGGCAGAACAAACTGTCACCACAGAAAAACAAACAGGTAGGAACATCCTTGTGGCCACGTGGTTAGACGTCAAGCATCAGACACAATCTACAAAGGGCTATATCAGGAAGATGAACAAAAAATAGCATTAAAAAGGCCACCTAATGCTTTAATTCTGTCAGTTCAGAAAAAAAATGATTCAGAATATTAAAGGCCTATCCCTTCCCTCCAGTCCCTCGTTTCAGACTAAGACGTCCCTCCATGCTGCAGCTCAGCTCTCACATTTGGTGCCTTTGAAGGTAGGTCCTGGGAGAGAAAGGAAACCAGAGGGGCCAGCTACTTGGGTCAGGATGCTGACAGCCTGAGATTTCCTGTCCCTGGATTGATACACACTCTGAATTTTACTGAGGCAGGTTATGTGCACATATGAGTACACAACCACTCACCAACTGAACAAATGATACAACACAAGACTCCAACATCACTCAGGTTAAGGTCAGAGGGTAAAGAAGCTGAGGCATCTCTGACGGAGAAGCAGAGTGCTCTGGGAAGACCAGAGCTCCAGCCCCACAACTTCCTTCAGGGGCCCAGGGCTGCACCTGCAACAGCCAACCTAGAGCCAGTACCCACAGAGACCACCATGGCTTTATGGGCAGAACTAGATTAGCCTATTTCTTGGAGTTTAAGACATGCGTTGCTTTGAGAAGGGTATGCTTCACTGGTGAGTTCCTTTATTTTGAAGAGTCCAGACTACTTGGAAAACACTTTCTGTTCCTCTTACCTACCCCCATATGCGGCATCCTGAAGAACAAACACTTCCATCATGAGGACACCTTACCCTATCACAGCAATCTACTAATACAAAACCACTCCAATCCATTCAGCTATTCCTCACAATGACCACGTCAGGCAGACAGTTTTATTTCCATTTCAAATCTAAGAATATGAGAGTCAAAAGGGAACTTAGAGAGCGCAGATCCCAACTCCCTTGCTTCAGGGGAGCTGAGACCAAGGCCCCCTGAGGCTAAGTAATCGCTCAAGGTCATAGAGTCAATTGGGACAGAATCCACGTTTCCTGATTACTGCTCAGGACTCTCTTTTCTTCACCATCATGTCTCCTCCAAAGATGGGATTAGGAAGGGAAAGTGGGGGACAGACAAACCCCAGTGGGAGGAGAATCAAAGTAGACCCAGATGTCTGTCTTGCTAGAGATTGTTTTAAAGAACAATATATATATATAATTATAAAAGGAGTATAGTCGGACCAGGAATGCAAGAATATACACAAAAGGGGGGAAAAACCACCCAGACTTCCATTCCACTATCCTAATACAACTGTTTTTATCTTTTTGGTATCCCTTTTCAAGTACATACTTTTCCCATAATTTCAACATTATCTCATGAGTGTTTCACACTGTTGTACAAACTCTATAACCATGACTTTTAATGGCTGCACAGTTGGGTTTCTGAACAATTAGGTTACTTTGATTCTTTTGGCTGTTACTAATAAGATTATAATAAACATCTATGGCATATTGCCATTTTCCTCTTGTAAATTATTGCTTTAAGATGGCAATTCCTTACATTCACTCACTTGCTTCTCTAGGTAAGTCCTGACAAGGGTCACCAAAGGGATGGGTCAAATTTGGGAAGCTCTCTGGCTCCTGGCTGAAGCAAGTTCTGCTCCTGTTCTTTCTCCATCCCCTCAACCAACTATCCTGGGAGCGAAGTGCTCAAAGCACGTTCTCAGCCAAGGAACATGGAGAAGGTCTATAATTCATTCCCAAGAGAGGGACAGCAAAGGGGAACCTCATAAGAAATGTGGTCAATGACTGTTGATCATTTTATCTCCCTGGATGAACATTTGTTATTATCATCCTTAAACACAGATCAGGATTCTTTGGTTCTTTCCCCAGCTCTGCTGCTATCAGTCTGTGTGTCTTGGGTAATCCCTTTCTAGCCTGAGGCCTAGTTTCCAATTCCAGTAAAGGAGGGGACTAAACTAGATAATTACGATCTCAACTATCTACACCATATAATAATTTTTTATAGTTTTAAGATTTTATTCATTTGAGAGAGAGACACAGAGGGAGAGAGAGAGCGAGCGGGGGGGGGGGGGAGGCAGAGGGAGAAGCAGACTCCCCACCGAGCAGGGAGCCCGACGTGGGACTCCATCCCAGGACCTGGGACCAGGACCTGAGCCACCCAGTCGCCCCCGTATCATATTTTTTTTTAAAACTCCATTAATTAGAGGAACTTTCTTTTCTTTTAAAAAATTGTATTTATTTATTTGACAGAGAGATAGCGAGAGCAGGAACAAGAGGAACTTTCGTTTGTGTTAAAAATACAGAAAGTAGCTGTCTACCACATGCCTGCAGGAAGACTGAGTTGTTTCAGAAACAAAGGTGTAAAGACACTGAACACACACTTAGCTGAGGCTCAAAGAAGACAATCTATTTACGGCACTGCTTCCTTTTGAAGGGATGGTTTTCTGGTTTAAGATGGGTGACAAAACTCTATTAGAAATCAATCCTCAGAAAGATGGTTTCTTACTTTTCCTTCATTTGGTTAGTAGTTGGACTTCCCTGGGAATGAGAGAGTAGCTGTGATACTCTATTGGCCAGATATGTACAAAGCCTTTTTCTATCACTATGATATTTTCTTCACTATCACTCAGAAATATGTGAGTACAGAATGAAGAGCACTTAGTAGAGGCCAAACACAATGTGCCTGAGGATGGTGAAGCTGTAAAGATCAATCAGGAGAGGAGTAAGGGGTTCTGACGCTGTAGTCAGCCAGTATCTAGAAGTGGAAACATGCCTAATTTCTGAACTGACAAGACGGCTCAAACAGCACTCAGATTCTCTCGTGCCCAGAGGATCAGGTCATGGTAAATGGTCCCAGCACGGAGGCCCCTGAAGGCCGCTACATGGTAGACTTAAATGAGGTAATATCGTCCAAGACCAAGGATAAATAAAAACCCTATCAGGACTCAGGGTAAAGGTGGGAGCCCACGCAAACCTCCAGAGACTGGAAAGGCCACAATGGTCAACCTGCCCCTTGAAGGGAAAGGGATGAGCTCTAATCCTAGCGAGGTCCTTGACTGCTCAACACTGGCACCGACAGAGACAGCGAACAGCTCTTTCTGCCAGTCTCATTTTAAGAGTGATAAATAAGAATGCTCATCTTCATCACTAGCCTAGAATCATTTTTGTTAAACCTCTACTTTCTAGAGAATACCTCATCCTGACCTCGGGCATAATAAGAAAAAAAAATCAAGTACTTTAACCACGGGCCTGGGGAAGCAGCCGAAAGCAGGGCCCCCGCCCGGGCTACGGCTGCCCCTCTCCCATGCTCCGCCCAGCCCCCCCGCTGCGTTCCGGCCCGCACCCTCCCGCGCCGTCCCGGGCCCTCCGCGCCCCTCGCTCCACGCCCTCACCGCCGGCTCCTGGGCCGCGGGCGCCGGCGGGGCTGCGGCGGGCGGCGCCTGGGGCTGCTGTCCGGCCGCTGCGGCGGTCTTCTGGGGCACGGCGGCCTGCTGAGTCAGCAGCTGTTGTTGGTGCAAGCTCGCGGCCAGCTGCGGCGGCTGCTGCTGGTAGAAGTTCTGTGTCAGCGGCGGCTGGGAGCTGCCTTGCGACACCACCGGGAACTGGGCGAGGGCCGGCTGCTGGGCGGCTGGGTGTGCTGCCTGAAACTAGGAACGAGAAGCGGCAAAAAGGAGGAGGGGAAGAAAGCCTGTCTCGGAACAGATTTCCACAAAAGACCAAGGTCCCAGGAATAACCAAGCCCAGTCTGAAGCCAAAGGCAAGGGTGGGCAGAAGTCCCGTGGCCTGGCCTCACAACTCCCGAGGGGACCCTCAGGGCATGGATGTAAACCCCACAGCTCCTGACACGGCCAGGCTGCACCCATGAGCTGGGCCGCCTCCTGGCCCGCAGCCCGGCTTCCGGTGGGTTTCTATGGCAATCCTGCGGGCATCCATTCCACTGGGCACCTTGTGGCTCCCCAAGCTGGAGTGTAGCAGAAGCTAATAAATGATCTCCCAATCACAGAAGTAATCCCTCTTGTAAAGGGATTTGGCAGCAGCCAAGATTAAAATGCTTCGCTCCATGAACAGGACGAAGCAGTGACGACAATGAAAATCACCTAAGTGCTAAGCCAGCTATAAAGAGTCCATTCAGGCCCTTCTGAAAATTATTTCCCTATAGCTCCATCTTATTAACAGTCTCACCTTTAAACATTCAAAATGTTCAGTATACTCTACCATACTTACTGATATTTTATTTTGTATTGGTAACTGATTCTTTCAAGTTCTCAATATTCTCTTATAAACTGCCTACCGATAGGGTACTTTTTATCCGTCTGTCTACTCCCCACTGCCAAGGACTATGTGACACACACACACACACACACACACACACACACACACACACACACACACACACAGGTCAAACAAGGGCCCACTGATGAACAAAAGTCAAGGTCTTGTCTTTGAACAGCCCAAACACTGTAGTTGTAGAGTTAACTGAGAGGACACTGTTGGCCTCCTGGGGCAAAGTTAAAGGGTTAGCAAAGAAGCAGAGTCAATAAACAGCTGCCCATTTAGAACTGCAAAATGCTGGAAATGACCAAATGTTTATCAACAGGGACACTAATTGAATAAACCATGCTATGTATCCTTAAAAGAGAATACTCTCAAGTTGTAAACAGGAATGAGGGCTCCCTCTATATTACGGGATGGAGGGAGCAGAATTCTGCAGATTTGGGCGCCTGCGTGGCTCAGTCGTAAAGCATCTGCCTTCGGCTCAAGTCATGATACCAGGGTCCTGGGATCGAGTCCCGTGTCAGGCTCCCCGCTCAGCGGGGAGTCTGCTTCTCCCTCTCCCTCTGCCTGCCACTCTGCCTACTTGTGCTCTCTCTATCTCTCTGTCAAATAAATAAAATCTTTAAAAAAAAAAAGAATTCTGCAAATTTAACTTTGAAACTCTGTAAATGTTTTATATTTTCATACAACAAAATTAACCCAAAATTTGGCAATAACTATAAATCAAAAGCAAAATGAAACAAATAAACCTGTATATCAAATTGATAGCCAAACTCTCCAGAAAATGAGCAAAACATTCTAAGAATGAAAAGGGCAAAGAAATCTTAACCTGTTTCCAGTACTCCCGTTGGCACTATTGTCTTGAAATTATAAAGCAATTAAGTGATTATGTTAATGTTGTTAGGAATCAAGATTTTTCAGATTAGAAAAATACAAATATAAAATCCAAGGACTTAAGCAAAAATCCTATAATTACAATTCTGAATTACGAATATAAATTTAGATTTGTGGTGTATATTCTGTTAACAAAAGAAACAAAATATATTTCCCAAGTATCCACTGAAAAGGTCTAAAAACAAATAACTGACCCATTAGCAAATGAGTATCCTTAGCACCAAACTGTGGTCTCTAAATACCATTTTTAAAAGGAAATGGAGCTCCTTCAGAGAAATGGCTGTTTCCAGGTCAAGGGCAGAGTAAGCCTAGAGTGGCCTGTTACAATAAATAGCAAGGAGGGATGCCTGGGTGGCTCAGTCGGTTAAGCGGTTGCCTTCAGCCCGGGTCATGATCCCAGGGTCCTAGGATAGAGTCCCACATCGGGCTCCTTGCTCAGCAGGGAGCCTGCTTCTCCCTCTCTCTCCCTCTGCTTGTGCTCTGTCAAATAAATAAAATCTTTAAAAATAAATAAATAAATAAATAAATAAATAAATAGCAAGGAGACCATTAAAGATGGATGGGTCACCACCAAAAGACCCAGGAGCCAGTCTGAAGAGACTTCCACTGGCCAAAGCTGAGGCAATTTAAGCATCAAAATAAAAATTTTAAAAAGGTAATGTCTGGAAACATTACAAATACGTTTAAATCCCTGAATTCATGATGATACTAAAACAAAACAAATCAAAAACCTCTGTTCAGGGCCCCTGGGTGGCTCAGTTGGTTAAGCGACTGCCTTCGGCTCAGGTCATGATCCTGGAGTCCCGGGATCGAGTCCCGCATCGGGCTCCCTGCCTAGCAGGGAGTCTGCTTCTCCCTCTGACCCTCTTCCCTCTCGTGCTCTCTCTCTCTCATTCTCTCTCTCTCAAATAAATAAATAAAAATCTTAAAAAAAAACCCCAAAAACCCACAAAAAACAAAAAACCTCTGTTCACTTTTAGATGACACTAAGAACAAACCCATTCTGAAAACTGGTAAACACAGGCGAAGAATCAAGGGTTTTTTTCTGCCTTTTCTATATAAACAGTACCTCAGGGTCATCAAATAGTTGAGAAAAATTCTTCACAGAAAAATTCCAGCCCCTAAGTGAGGAGGGAATGCTAGAATATCACCATGTTGCCATCCCTAATGAGTGAAGGGACTTAGGAAGTGATCAGCAGTTGCTGCTAAACTGATCAGGGACACTGAATGAATGGATCAGACAGACAACACCAAACTCACGGACTGATCTTCATATTGATAAAAGAGAGGACAACCAGACTTTATACGCCTCCTGAAGTGATACAACCAGAAGAAGAACTATTCCAACTGAATCGAATTTTGACCAAGGCTCAAAAAACTACCAGTTTACACAGGGGATGGAAGAACATATTAAATGACCGCAGGGATGCAATCAGCCAAATCCAGACGGTGGAAAATTCTACAGGACAAATGACCCAGTTTCTTCAAAAAATTAAATGCCAAAGGGGAAAGAAAGAGGGAGAGGGCACTATGAATAAAAGGGGACTTAAAAGATATGTCAATCATTATAAAATGAGTATGTTCAGAGTAAAAAATGTAGAAAAAATATGAAAAGATAATGGAGGAAGAAAGATTCACAACTAAATATAACATGTGGGCCTTGTTTGGAACCTGATTCGAACAAGCCAACTGATATTATGAGACATCAGGAAGAGTTAAACATTACTGGATATTTTTTTTAAGATTTTTTATTTTTTATTTGACAGAGAGAGAGGTAGAGAGTACAAGCAGGGGGAGTGGCAGGCAGAGGGAGAAGCAGACTCCCCGCTGAGCAGGGAGCCCGATGAGGGGCTCGATCCCAGGACCCCAGGATCATGACCTGAGCAGAAGGCAGGCCTTAACTGTCTGAGCCACCCAGGCACCCCTGGATATTTTATAAGAGAAGAAATTATTATTTTTAGTATGGTAATGGTGCAATTGTGTTAGGAAAAAAAGAGAGAAGAGAAAAAGCGTCCCTAAAAATAGCTCCCTTGCTGAGGTTCCTCCATCAGGCGAAGAATTCCCCATGGCCCAGGAAAGAGGTGTGAGTGGCCCAGTGATGCATCCACAGCGCAATGCTTCCCAGTATTCAGCGCTGGGACAAGCAATGAGGCGATGTGGAGTGGCTCCCTGTCTTCCCAGGGCTCCCTGAGGAAGATGCCTGTACCTACTGGGCCTTTCCGCAGCGCCGCCTCAGATACGGCAAGCAAGGGTCAGACTGAACACTTTACCTGCTGGGCCTGGGCCTGCTGCTGCTGCTGGTAAAACGTGCCCGCGGGCTGCTGGGCAGGTGGCGGTTGCTGCTGGGTCGGTTGCTGCGGCAGCGGCGGCGGCGGCGGCTGCTGGAGGAAGAGTTGCGGCTGGTGCTGGGGCGTGGCCTGGGCCGCAGTGGGCAGAGCCTGGGCCGCAGTGGGCGGCGTCTGCTGTGGGGTGGGTGGAGGCTGGGGCTGCTTGGGCTGAGACTGGGGTAGAGGCTGGCTGGGTTGGGGCTGGGTTTTTGGCTGGGGAACACTGGCTAAAAGGCCAGGCTGATTGCTGGATCCTGTAATGAGAATAAACTCCATATAAGGGCTCAAAACTCTTCCAGACGAAAATGGCTTGCTTTCTCTTGCCAAGGAAATAAAGAGGGGGTGATAAGAGGACAGATAATCCCAAGAGCCATGTGCTTCTGTCTTTGCATCTTCTTGCTAAACTATGTGCTTCATGTTTTTCAAAACAAGGTTCAGGAACAAGGTTCAGTGCTTGCCTCCTTCAGAAAGCCCTCCCTTATTCAGCATTCCATTTAGTCAATTACTCCTTTAGTCAGCACCCGAGTATCTACATATTCAGCTGGCCTTTGATGCTACTGCATTCAAATACAATCTTTGCACTAATGCTTTAGGACAAAAGCATTATTTGATGTTTTACTTGTAAGTTACACAACCCCAGTCTAGATGCCTGGCTATAAGTAGATGACCACCAAATTCACCAAAAGCAGCTTCCCGGTAGGGGAAGTGATGACTAAATTCAGTTACTTGATCATCTGGGTCCTCTAAACTAAGTCATCTCATTAGAGCCGGAATACCAAAACATGGAGTGGTAATGGATAGTTTCAGAAGACAGAGCATTAAAGAAACAATGCCCCTGTGTCAAAAAGAAGAGAGTCTTGCTTCTTTAAAGGCCAGGAGAAGAATATGAAATAAAAAGGAAGGCATGGGATGGATGGACCAAGCCACAAAATCCGGGCCAAGACTAGAAAAAATAGAGACATCAGGCTTCAGTGGTCTTGGAGGCCCCCTGCCGAACCCATTGAGAGGGCTCCCCTTTTGCCAGCCACGTGCCATATAATTTCAATGGGTTCTCACCTCCTGGTCCTCAGGTCAAGCCATTATTCCTTATGTGTCTCAGGATTCCATTTCTGAAGCAAAAGTAGGCTTCCCAAAACTTCTGTTAATGTCTGGGATAGCAAAGAGGGTGTACCAAATTTCAAACCATCTGAGTTACTGACCTGCAGCCTGGGGTGGGGGCTGAACCGTGGCTCTCTTCCGAGGTGTCAGGGCTGGCTGGATAGGAAGGATTCCTGGGTTTGGCTGAGTCTGCCCAGCCTTAGGCCTCTGACGGGGTGCAATTGAAGTCTCTGTTGTGGGAATGGGATCTGTCAGTCTAGAAAAGGAAGGGGGAGAAACACAGATTCACATTAACGTATGGAAGAGTGGGAAAGGGGTAGACAGAGTACTTGATGGATTGGCTTTCCCCTCCACACTCATCCAAAGCTTCTAGATCTGCTTAATCGACATTTGTGAAAGGGTATTCCACAGAATGTTAAGTGTTACTAGATGTTATGAAACAAGGGTTGGTGGGAAAGAAGTTTTAACATACTAATCAAAATATATTGAGCAGATTTCTTTCCGGCAGAACTTTTCACGTGTGAACGTGCATGGAGAACTTTGAAGAGAGCCCGATACAGAAGGCAATGTTTCTCTAGCTTACCTGACCCTGGGACCATTCCACCTAATACTTCCTAGGATTTCCCAGAATATGCTTCGGGTGATGATGGAAAGGAATTTGAAACAGGTGTTTTTCAGATGTAGAGGGGACTCAAACTTGGTCAGAACTAGTTGTCAAGGGGCGCCTGAGTGGCTCAGTTGTTAAGTGTGTCTGCCTTCGCCTCAGGTCATGATCCCAAGGTCCTGGGATCGAGCCCCGCATGGGGCTCCCTGCTCCACAGGAAGCCTTCTTCTCCCTCTCCCATTCCCCCTGCTTGTGTTCCCTCTCTCGCTGTGTCTCTGTCAAATAAATAAATAAAATCTTAAAAAAAAAAAAAAGAACTAGTCAAAATGGTCTCTCTATAATTAAAAAAAAAAAAGCATATAAATGAGTGACTCCAATAAGGCAACTAGAAGAAATAAGTAAATAATTCAAGATAAAGGATTTGGGGAATATGTTATATGTAAAATATATTCCAATTAAAAAATTTAGCTGGATTTCACCCAGAGTAAAAATCACATTGCCCAGCCTCTCTTATAATCAGGTGTGGCTATGTGTCTAAGTTCCAGCCTTACATGGGAAAGCAGACTGTTATATGGCAGTTTCCAGAAGCCTTAAGAAATAGCTAGGGTATGCCATTTGTCTCTCTTCTTTGGCTATTCCTTCATCCGTTACTTGGAACAGGAATGCTACCATTTTGGTCTGTGACGTCATGGCTACAATCGTAGGGAAGGTAGAGTGAGAAGCTTGAAGAAGCCTGGGTGTGGGGCAGAACTGCCAAACCAACCGCTGACTACTTACCTCCAGACTTTGTTTACTTGAAAGAAAAACATCTATCTTATATGAGCCACTGTCATTTTGGACATCACAGCGAAATCTAATCCAAATTAATACAGGAAGGACTGCTGGGTGGTCTACTTGTCCCATGTGATAGTGTAAAAATACAGATGATAACTTCCATTCATTTAGAGCGGTCCAGGCAGCTGGCTGCCATCTAACTCAGAACAGAGTAGTGGTCTTTTGAAAATGCACATTAGGGAGTAAAACTGAAGTTATGGCCAAAATAAACAAGCTTCATGACTATTTCCAAAATATGTCTGGCATGGCCTCCATGAAATGCAAAATAGGAAGCAAAGCAGACCCCATGTGCCTTCCCCATGACGTATCTCCAAGGGATGTCCACTGTGGACCCTGAGGCTTTTCTCTGCAATCCTGCTAGAGGGATGCTCTTGTGTGGGGTAGAGAACTTATAATATAAAAGCTATCGTATCTGTAGAGGCTATAACCTGGGGAAGGAAGGTGGGAAGGAAAATAGGACAAATGCTGGAGAAGAGAAAGGTGTAAGAAATATATAGCCAATGTTGAGAAAGTCGAACAGATGTCTATAGAAACCAAATGCTAAGAACCTCCACACTGGATGGATTTCTTTCTCCCCCCCCTTCTCTTTTTTTTAAGATTATTTGAGAGAGAGAGACAGAGAGCAGGAGGAGGGGCAGAGAGAGAGAATCTCAAGCAGACTCTGCACTGAGGACGGAGCCCAACACAGGGCTTGATCCCACGACCCTGAGATCATGACCTCAGCCAAAATCAAGAGTTGGATGCTCAACCAATTGAGCCACCCAGGAGCCCCTGGATGGATTTCTCTTAAGGGTAACATCTTAGAGATAAAGGGATTTGGAGTCAAAGAAAACTATATTTGAGCCTGGTTCCTCACTAACTGTGTGATAATAGGTATGTCATTTTACCTCTTCTTGCTCTGGGTCCCTTCTGTATGAAATGGAGAAAATAATGCATCATGAAGCTGATGTGAACATCAAATGCATCAATGACTGTGAAACCATTTTTATAAACTGTAGAGTGCTCAAAATGTTAGTTTGTATGGCCCTCAATATGGTGTGAAAAAATACAGACCTTGAAGCCAGGAGGTCTGGCTCTAAGTTGTCACATCTATGTGCTTGTGGGCAAATCACTTAATGCACAGAATAGAGTATGGATGCTGGAATTCGGGTATTTTTTTTTAACTAACCACATACTGATTGATTACCTTGGGCCACTTAAAATTCTGAGTCTGTTTCCTCATCTGTAAAATGAGAACAACAACAATGGCTCATAGATTTATTTCAAGGAAAAGAAAGTGATCTTATTTACAGAAAGAACCTCGTACGGTATCTGGTATACATGATGCCTCAACGAAGAGTGGTTACTTTAAAAACAGAGTTAGAAAGAAAAACTTACCTCTCAGGACTGGGAAGCAAATACGGTAATGCAAATGAAATCACTGTAAATTATAAATAGGACACCTTAGGCCCAAATCTCTTGGCTGTAAGGTCTGTGTATTCTCGCAGCATTATGGATCCATATAAACTAACAGCGTGGGCACTCTACAGTTTATAGAACAGTTTCACAGTCACCGATGTTCACAACTGCCTTATGATACAGGTATGATTTTCTTCATTTGACACAACACAGCACCACTTGGAATAGTACTGGTTATTGTCATTGTTATAAATGCGGGGGCTTTGTGGGAATAGATCCTTGCTTAGCCTCAGTACCTACTATATTTGGGTCTAGAGCAATATGGGCATAAACCCAAATACTCAGCTAATGAACTCAGCCCCAAAAGCAATTTCCAGAGGCGAGCATGGCAGACTTAGGTAGGAAATGGACTACAAAGTAACACCATGGATATAGTTTGCTAAGTCTGTGAAAAACAAGTCTCCTTTAACTTTTGGAGCCACATCAGCACTTACATTTATTCCAGAAACATTTAAGAATGTTTAAAAATGTAGAAATTATTTTACCACTCTATTAAAATTCACACAACCCCATCTAGGGTACTTTGTTGATAGTTGGCGGCTAATGTTTCCTCGCCATGGGAACGTGGGAGAAAAAGGAGGCATAAACATCTCTTCGACTACCCTCAGAATCTGCCACTTGGAAGCATGGCAGCCATGAGGCTGTGCCCCACAGACCTGCAGTTGGCAACGGGTGCAAACACCACGTGCCCCAGGGGCTGTGCTCCTGAAATCCACTGCCATGCTCCTTCTGAGGCCATGCTTCCCACAGGCTGCTCCCAGCCTTTTACCCCCGTCACAGGGGGATTAAAGTCGGCCTGTTCCCGGGACACGGGGGCTGCTCTGGTAGCTGACTTTGGCTTGAGGATTCTCTGACACCTTTGGTGAACCTTCTTCCTTCAACTGTGTGGCAGTTTCTAGTCACTTCCACTCATTCTTCCTTCCTTGCTCTGGGTTAGACTTACATCACCTTCTGATGGTTCTTCCAGCCTTCCCTGGCTGTCTCCCTATTTTCTCTCATGGTCAAATAATATCCTAGCTTCTTCAATCCTCTCTTGGCATCTGCTTCAGGGAAGACCCCATGTTCCATGGAATGTGGTTAGCTAAGATCCACAAGCTCTTTTGCTGTTCATGGAGTCTGTGCCTTGACTGGCACTCTCCTGAGGTGGTCAGGGCCACAGACAGTAAGAAGGAATGGGAGGTGAAGGACTAGGGTGGTGAACCAGGCTACAGGAAGACCAGGACACCTGTTTGGGACATTCTTTTTAGCAATATTTAAAGTTGGCTCTTGCCTCTTCTCTGAATGCCCCTGTGCTTCTCCCCAAGCAAAAGAAACAGCTGTGGAGCTCTTCATTCTCTTTCAGATGTAGATCTCTGTGTTTCATCATATTCCTCCCGGCACTCCCTGGAAGAGACAGAGCTTGCTCTCCTGCTCTGTGCGGCCTCTGGCCACAGGAACCTAACAACACCAGGCACCTTCTCCTACCGCTACGGCCGCTGGCGCGGGACCTGCGCACACTTGGGCAGTTCTTACCTGGCCTTTGGCTGGGTCTTTTTTGCAGCTGCCTCACTGGCTTTCACTGGCTCAGGAAGCTTTGCAGGAATGGGAGAGTTCTACAGAATTGAAAGGAAACCAAAAAAGGACATTGCAGATTGCTTTGTAAAAGTATACCAGCATGACTGGGCCGATAGAAATACGTGCTGGGATCTCCCAGTGTGGCTTCCAGGCCCTGATGTCTACTAGAGGGAAGGGAAGTCAACCAAAGGTAGATCCCACCAGTCTCGGCCCCCCTCAGGGAGGTAGCATATCGGAGAAGAGGACAGAGCAGCCTGCGTCCCATGCGCTCCTCCCCCAAGGCTCCCAACCTTCTGGACCCTTTGCCTCCTACCACACAGCTTAGAGGTGGTGTTAAGAATGGAACGGGAGTGATGTCTGTAACCTGTATTACTATTTAAACTATCAGCTAAACCTTACAGAAGTCAGCACTGACTAGCAGCAGGCCCAGCCGGGATTCATTCTGTCTTCTATCTTGAACACTGGGAGAAAACCATAGCCAGGAACCATTAGGTTGCGGCGCCGGGGCCTCTTCAGTGTATGAGGCACCCCTAGGCCCATGAGGCCAGTAGAACTCCTCCCACCTGGATTCCACACGGGCCACCTGACACCAGCTCTGGCTCCGGAGGGAGCACTCCCGTCCCCAACCACAAGACAACTGCTTAGCACTGCTGAGTGAGTACCAAACAGCTTGAGACTTGTTGAGCCTGACTTTTTAAAAACTAGTTACCAATCTGAATGCTTCCAATTATATTTCAGGTTATTTAACTCTATGAATGGGAAAGTGGGGCAGCAAAAGAAAAACATGGTCATGTTAGGTTCCTGTACAAGATTCCTCATTTTAATCTGGAAAGCTGATAAATGTAATACTAGTAATAGTTTTACTAGTAACAGTAAATATTTAGGCTTTTAGGAGGGACCTCCCATTTCCTTCATGTTTCCAGGTGGGGAGAATTTTTGCTAGGATATCTCTCCTTGCTCCTCTTCCTCTCTCCAAGCATTCCTCCGTAACTTACTTGACTGACAGGCCTGGGAGAAAAAAGTGAGCTCGCCTGGCTGACCTCTCCTTTTCAGGGAGAGCCTGTCTCTACAGAATAAGGTGCTCCCTGCTCAGTCATGTGGATCTAATGTTAGGGAGCCTGACTGGTCAAGCTACATTCTCTGATTCAACCTTATTAGTAATACAGCCAATATTCTGAGTTCCACCTGAATGATTCCCATATCCGATTCCAAATGTAGGACTGAAAGAGGAGTGTTATTTATCAGTACTCTCAAGCTCCAATAGGGACATCAAAGTTCACTATTGGGAAAACTGGAAGACAATTTCAGATTAGAACTTATTTATTATGGCATCCATTAGTAAAATATTCAAGGGAGCTGGATCACACATGAAAAATATGCTTAGACTGTAAAATGGTCTGAAGTTTGAAAACTGTTGAGTGCAGAGCTTAGGATTACTAAATGTATAAAACATTCCTATAGCCTGATGTGTGTAAGGAGGGTAGCAGAAAAGGAGTGTGAGTTATAGATGGCAGAGAGTAGCAGCAGAATCAAGAAAGCTCTGCTGCAATAAAGGAGAAAAGGAACAAGGGGCTTATGTTCCAGTAGGTATGGGGACAAATTCAGAGGCCTGCCTTAGGAAGGCAGCCTGCCTTACCACCGCTAGGTAAATACAACAGGCTTATAGCTCTTAGTGAACTGTGGAAGTTAACAAGACAGTAGGTTGGTCAATCTTCACCCGAAGTGCTCAACTCAATCCCTAGGGATTTTGGGGGGGGGTGTAATTGCCTTAGTTTAATAATTAAATTCTATGGGAAAATTGGATTCTCTTTATAGTGATTGCTTCATAGTTAGCTTTGCTTGAATGCCCCCTACCACACAAAACAAAGGACATCTATATTCATTAAACAGCTGGTTCACACCCCCAGAATTTTAAATGACAATTTGATAATGTTTACTTCCCCTAAAAAGCATCTTTCACATACCTGTACATTAGGAATTGGGCATTCTTTCTTGAGTAGTTTAAATGAGAAGTAGGACACCTGGTAAATATCCGGCCTTTTATCAGGGTCTGGTTCCAACATATACCCTAAGACAAACATATGTGAACATATTTAATAATACCCTAATACTTATTACATTAGCTAGGAAACATAATTTCTCTTACCAAATGTGTTTTTTTTTCATTTTTATTTCTCATAAAAGTCGAACAGTGTAATTAGCTCTTTTCCTCCCCTCTCAGAAATGGAAGCTCTAACTTCCCTAAAATTTTTTAATATGCACAAGAAAGTAACAAAGTTTCTGAACTGTAACAAAGATATCTGAAGTTCACATGCTGTGGCTTGTACAACAGGGACTCAAGCAAGCTCCCATTATTAAAGTTACCACCTTCATATTCTGGTACCTAGGAAGTTATAGGCTCCTGGCTTCCTTATCTTGCTAAACAAATGATTATCCTTGAGACTTATGATCAAAACTTTTTTTTCACTTTCTTTTTTTCTTTTTTTTTTTTTTTTAGTAATCTCTACCCCCAACATGGGGCTAGAACTCATGACCCTGAGGATCAAGAGGCACATGTCCACCGACTGAGCCAGCCAAACTCCCCTCAAAATTCAAATTTTAAGAACTGACTTACTATTCTTTTGTTGGAGATATTAACTGGTTTCCATTCTAAAAAATTACAAAATGATAAATATACTCTACTTTTACATAATTATAGAACACTTATTTATTTCCAGATCCTTTACACTTCTGCCCTTTCCAAAGCTGGAAAAATCCCCAGGAAAAACATCTTTGTGAAGACACACAAACATACACATGCATACATACAAACAACAGCGCAAGGCCTTACTGTGTAAGGAAACAAATGAATGGTCTGAACACTAAGTGTAGGAAAGACTGATGAGGCTGCAGTCTTGCAAAGGCCTTGCAGAAGGTTTGGGGCGCCTGGGTGGCTCAGTCGCTTGAGCCTCTGACTCTTGATTTCGCCTCAGGTCATGATTTCAGGGCTATAAGATGGAGCCCTGCATTAGGCTCCTTGCTCAGCAAGGGCTCTGCTTGAGATTCTCTCTCCTTCTCCCTCTGCCTTCCCACCTACCCCCCCGCCCAGCTCCCATAAATTAATTAAAAACAAAAAAAAAGAAGCAGGGTTTGGGCTGGTCCTTGAAGGCAGGAAAGAATTTAGTCAGTCAGGGGAAAGAAGAGAAAAAGATATTCTTGGTGACGGAACAGTCTGGGCAAAAATGCACTTGGGCGAAAGGCAAGGGAAGGCTCTGTTGCGAGGAAATGCAGGTGCCAGAAGGACAGAGCAGAGGTTTCCTCATCAGAGAACACAGGGAAATAAGGCTGGGTGGGTGGGATGGAACCAGAGTATGAAGGGTCTTAAATGCCATGCTAAGAAGCTGGGCCCTACTGTGCGACCACGGGCAAACCAGGAAGTTTACTACGGGGACCTGACAGGGTGGCGCTGTGTAAGACCGATCTCACGGTGATGCGGGGCTGGGCTGGGCTGATGGAAGGAGGAGAGAGGCTGGTGGCCACTCCGCCCCTACAGGCACACGGCTGAACTCCAAAGAAAGAGCACTGCTTAGAAAATGCCCGACTCTAGTTTCTCTTGCGAGCCAGATCCAAAGAAAACCTTAAATTTCCATTATCCCGGCGTGAATGGTAACACCACTAATAGAAACCAAAAAATGAGGGGAACTGCGTGTTGGGAGTAATTGGGCAAGGACAATAAATTTAATTTTAGATCTGTGACTCTAGGGTGACTGTGGGATCTTCAAGTAGTTTGTAAAAAAAAATAGGTCAGAGTTTGGGAAAGAAGTCAGTGTCACAGATATTTGTAAAGAGTTGTTTTTCCTAATATGAATTTGCTGTACAAATGTTAAAAAGAAAATGTATTACCAAAAAATCCTACCATTCTAGCACCAGATCGGGCCATTTCCTATATCTCCTTCCAATCTCACTTACATAGCTGCAGTTCTAGAACAGACATACAGTAGTCCTCCTTATCCAGGGGGGACACGTTCCAAAACCCCCAGTAGATGCCTGAAACCGCAGATAGTACTGACTCCGATATATACTGTTTTCTCCTATACATACATACCTATGATAAAGCTCAATTTATAAATTAGGTATGCTATGAGATTAACTAACAATAATAATAAAATAAAGCAATTAGAACAATATGCTACAATAAAAGTTACGTGAATGTGGTCTCTCTCTCTCTCAAAATATCTCATTATACTGTCCTCACCCTTCTTGTAATGATGTGAAAGCATAAAATGCCCACGTGATGAGATGTCGTGAGGGAATGACACAGGCACGGTGACTTAACGTTAGGCCACTACTGACCTTCTGACTATACATCAGAAGTAGGATTGTATGCTTCCCACTGCGGTCAACTGCGGGTAACTAAAACCACAGAAAGCAAACCCACGGATAAGGAGGGACTACTCTAATGCTTTACCTCTGAAAACAATCCAGCAACCATTAAAGGCCATACTCCCATTTCTTTAAATACCACCTCCCCCTTTTTGGTTCATAAACAGAAGTGGATTGATAAAACTGGCCCAGTGGAATGGGTAGTCATCTAAAAGCTGTAACGATGTTACCTTGGGTAAGTTACCTATACTTCCTCAGCTTCAGCTTCCTCATCTGGATCATGGGGATAATTATATTTACTATATAAGATTTTAAGAGTTAAATAAGGTCCAAGTAGGCCCTCAACAAATGTCAGATGCTCCACCCATATCTGCTTCTATTTTTTTCAGTGCAACCCCACCCAGAACCCAAACTGGGATCCAAACTATCCCAGGACTTATAACCCATAATGGTTAAAATTTAGATGCTAAATCCCTTGACCAATGTGAAAAGATGATAAAATATCTCTGTTTCACATTTTAGTACAAGGGCTTGTGCAAAGATTATTCGTTCTACCATCTGGTTAATGAACTGATACATATGCTTGCTAGGATGCTGCAAAAGAGTGGGGAATCTTAAAAAACATTTTAAACCAAGCACTGAGTTTAAATGCTTGTTATCAAAATCCAGTGATTAACCTAAAGAGAGAAAAAACCTTGTTCCACAGAGTTATACAGTCTTAATTATGTATTCACTCCAGCCAACGCATGGCAATCATTTCAATTTGAGTTGCTTCCAGTTTTGCAAAGATGAATTTTTTATCACTTGATAGGAGTCAGCTGGACTCTTTCATACTGACTGCAACAGAACACAGCAGTACTGTACTGCTCAAAGCACAGTTAGGATTTCTGCTCGAGTGCAAAGGAGCTTAGATATCTAGCAAAAAGGCCTGCGACTCTAACTAGACACCGTTATTCGTCTTTGAGTGACCAACCATTACCAGTTGACTTATCTTTGCATCCAACCCATCACTCCCGTGAGCCAGTCCCTCTGCCCCTCAATTTATTCCTGGAGATTAGAGATAAAAATATGAAACTAGAAACTTGAAATACTTACTAATTAGGCAGTGCATGTCTTGGGAATATCGAGAGTTATCAGGAATTGTGAAGTTTCCATCACAAATTGCCACCTGACTCTCTCCAAATGGCAAAGTGAAGTAGCATAATTTATACAACAAACATCCAAGAGCCTAAAAAAATAAAGCAGATTGCTAGGAGTGGTTTATTTACCATAACTGCCAATGGGTCTGGGAGATATTGGCATCATCCACATTTATGAGCAGATATAAAATCTCTGTACTATTAACCTATTAGAAACTTGAATTTAGAACTCAACACCACTATTTAGCTGCTGACATACATTATTTCTACCATCATTACCAAATTGTGCTCCAATAAGGAACAAGCATTTCAGCTATTTTATTCTTAAGAACTCGTAACGCATGTAGGAAAACCACCTAAATAATGGGCAGGTCACCTGAATAATTTTCACAGAACTCTAAAGTCATTTCCTTTGACATGCTTCACGAGGCAGTGGCTGGTCACCTGGAGTGAAGAATAACCCTGACAGTTAGGTAGGCAGTGACATGGTACAGTGGCCACTCTCACTATGGCACTGTCTGCATTAAACTTGGGAATCTGTGGTCAAGACTGCTGGTATCTGAGGTGCGGATAGCTTAGTTGACACCTACCCAAATGTCTGCCTTCGTAGTGATGATTTTGCCACTGTACAGGTTGACCATTTCTGGTGCTCGATAGGACAGCGTTGTGTATCTACAATCAAGAGATTTGTTTTTCGTTAAATATGTCAATGCTATAATTAAAAACCAGGGGTAGCAGAAATACTTTTTAAATACATATATATTAAATTTAAAAAGTCTAGTTCCCTGGGAGCAATCCGCAGAAGAGAGTATGAAATATTAGTGCAGATAAAATGGAAAGCTGTCCTTGGTACACACCCATGGCCCTCTAGAAGCAGTCCTTCCATCTGAGGGCACGTGGAGACCCAGACACTGAGGCACTTCAGTCGACACTAAAAACAACTTTTCTTGGGTCCTCCAATGATAAAATCTTCTGCAAATCCTTGTTGTCTCATAGTATATTTATACTATATTTTCTGATTTGTTCTTAAAAACAGTAATTCCCTTAAATGTGGCTCAACTCAGATACGTAATACTGGCTGAGACACTGGAGGAAGGCAGAAAGTGGGCCCTGGCTGGGGTGGGAGGTGGCTGGTGGCTGCTGCTGGAAGAGGGATGAAGCAACAGTTTTCCTCTTATCTCTGGCTCAAGGAAAGATAGTATAAGCTCAGCTTCAAAGTGAGTGTCTTGATGTTACCAAGCATGTGACCTCAGCCTCTAAAGCCCAGAGGGCACCATGGCTTAGCTGTCCACCAGCACTGTGGACCAGAAGTCTTCCCGCCCCAGCTTGGCTGCCAGGGGTGACGAAGGAAAGGAGACTGAAGCTCAGGACAGCGGTGTGCCTACCAGACTGCTGGTTTATTAAAAAATCCAGCACTCTGGACGGGAGGGGGAAAATGGGTCAGGTTCTTACTGGAGCCAGAATCTAAAGAAGCTTTTTCTCATCGAAGTCAGTGAGTCAGTATCTGTAGAGACTTCATAGCCTTACTTACCATTAATTCCACTAGATTGGTGAGCTCCTTGTGATCAAGAAGGAGTACACAGCAATGCAGGGTTCGGTGAAAAGCACATCCAGCTGACTGATAATGTCACAGATGCTGTGATTACATTTAAAAACATCACAGTCCCTCTACAGTCTGTGCACCATTCAGCTTTTCAAGGGCTATGTGACGTAAGTCAAAATATCTACATACAGTGATCACTGGACCATTGATAAAGTGCTATATGATTCCTTCATTTTACTCTACTGATCAATGCTTGTGGACCCCTTCCACATTCTCCACTTGAAATCAAACAACCCAACTGCCAGCATGATGTTCTGAGACAAGAGGCACCATGACCAGCACCACGGTCTTCCCACCCTGACCTTCTCATCCATAAGCCGAAAGTACGGTTGCTGATCTGGTCATGGATGAAACTCCAAGAAAGGAGGAAATGCTTACTTCTTAATCTCATCTTCTACTGCATTGACTCCCTCAGTTTGTGGATTCTGAAATTTGTTGGTGGCGCTTCCAAAGTCACACAGGACGTAGTGGCCTCGGTCATGCAAGAGGATATTTTCAACCTGAAAAACATTCCCCAGCCACCCATTCCAAGATATTATTTAGTAATGCATATGAAAATTTTGTTCATAGTCATATAACTATTTTATTGCTGATAATCCCATTAATATGCATAGGAAAGTTATTCCCCTCCAAGTATCTCGACAGGGGTCATCTCAAGTGAACAAAAAGCAAAGCACGGTAACAGGGTGAAATGAGAGTAGAGGGGGCAAACAGAGGAATTCCACAACGGGAAGCAAGAGTCCCATTTTTCCTAGATTTCCAGCCACATTTCTCACCTCTGCAGAAACAGTCCTAATACTTTCAAGCCTCTGTATCCTTTCTCATGTTCTTCTGTCGGTCTAAAATGTTCTCTGTGACCCCCACCTCCTTACCCAACTATCAATATCCCATTCATCTGTCAAACTCCAGTTCAAATGGCACCTCTTCTTTGAAGCCTTCCTCCAGGACCCACTGAGGCAAATGTCACTCCCTCCCCACAGTCCTTTAGGACTTCATTCTTCCTGATGTCAATTATTTCATTTCGGCCTTATACATGCATATATCAATTTCTTTACCACGGTATGTTAGGATTTCTGGAATAATAAATATTTGCTATATTGTAGATACTTCTCAAAGTGATTAAAGGCCTGTGGGCAAATGTGCAGTTTTCCTATTAAAGTATTATCTTTTTATAGATGAACTCTTTGGACAGTGAGTTAGCAGTTACAGGTAGAAGAGAGCTTACAAATACCAGAACCTACAGAAATCTCTGGTATCAAAGGACTACGCCAATGCAAGAATAACTCCAAAACAGTGGGCACTTCTGTACTCAAGATGTAGTGAGTAATTGTTGGTATAGGTGAACTGAGCTGACCGGTGTGTTGGAGGACAGACCTGGCTACACGTGGGCAGTAAAATGGCAGCCAGAAAATCTTGTTAGGCCAGTAAGCCTGTAGTCTCCATTGTCTTTTGTCGTCAGCCTTCCAAAGACTGATCATCTTTGGAAAACAAAGGCAAGAGTAGACTACAAGCTCCTTCAAGACAAGCACCATCTCTTAATCCTATCTGTAGTATTCTCTACCAGGGCCTAATACAGTGCTTGCTGCAGAAAATGTGGGTTGAATGGAGTAAGTTAAAAAACAGAAACACACTTAACACTGTGTTTGTGTGTGTGTCCATCTGTCAGAAGCAAGATAGGAGCCACCAAATGCCCAGGCCCTTAAAAAAAAAAAAAAATCTGGTCAATTGTGAAAGTCCCTTGTTTTTCCTATACTTGTTTCTACACTTGCTTTAGTTCTTCTGAAAATTATATTATATATTACAAAAATGTTTATTGTATAGTCTGTATCAGCTAAATCTAATACCTAAAGCCTTTGCTGCAAACCGATTTTTTCGTTTATTGTTTCTTACTCCTACTGAGTCTCACGCGTGGTGTTCTTATCAGGGGTTTTGCTATTGTTGCTGTTAACTCATGTTCCTTGGAATTCATCTGTGGGAAGCCTTTGAGGCCTGAGTTTAAAATCTATTTTTCGTCCAGAGAGGATACGCTTTTGCACCTGGGGCACTATTAACCTATAATCACTTTAATCTAGAATTTTGACTGTGGGATTTTTAACCACACAGGCAGGGTGAACTATGGCTATCAACTCGAGTGGATGTGCTCTTATTCCCTGGAGACAAGGCTGAGGCAAGCAAATATTTCTACTATCTACAGCTTTCTATAAACCTCATCACTTTAACCTATTTACACAAAGTGACACAGTCAAGCTATCCTGAACATATACTCACTTGAGGAATCTAAAATAATTCCAACAAAGCAATACTAATATTTCCAATCTAATTTAGAGGTTATAGACAGATCAACTACCATTTACTGAGCTTTTACTATTATGAGTATTACTGTACTCAGCACTTTACATGGATTATCCTCATAATAATATAATAATATCCCTGTTTTACAGATGCAGAGGGTGAGGCTCACAGTGATGAAGCTGAGAAGTAAACCTAGGCAATTTAACTCTAGAGACAGACAGGTAATTAATTACCTTTCTGCCAGGGCAGGAGCAAGTTAGAAGCAGAGCATTACTCAAGGTCCCCTGCCATAATATCCTCTAACCGTGGTATGAAGAGTATGCCCAGTGTACTGGATACAAGCTTAAGGGCAGGGCTGCCTTAGTCCTTTATGCTCAGAAATGCCCCAGAGTAGGAATCTAGTCGATGCGGAACCAGGTGTCTAATTACTAGCCAGGCTCCTTTGCTCAGTGTCTCTTAAGCACTCCCTGCATCGCCTGCTTCGTCCTTTTATTCAATTGCTCCACTTGTCAAATCTCAGCCATTCTACGAGGCCTTGCTCAAGTCATAAATCCTCAGTAAACTCTTCCACGGCCACCTTATAAAATCTGTAGAACTTACCATCCATGAGGGGCTGGCCAAGTAAGACCTTCAGACAAAAGCAAGCCATGCCCTTTTGTCACTTACCCTCTAGTCTACCGGCTCCTGCTTTTGAGCTCCGATGGCAGAGCCAAGCCGTTGTGACAGGGACTATATGGCTGACACGCCTAAAATATTTACTGTCTGGTCCTTTGCAGAAAAGTCCGTCAGCCACTGGTCTATAATTATACTACTCCCGTGCGTGTCCTGCAATAGCCAGTCCGGTATTTCACACACCACGTACCCCTCGATCCCTTATCCAGTGTCAGTTAGCAGCAATCGTCCTCTCCGGCCTCATGTGAAACCATGTGTCGCCTGCTGTACGTGCACAGCCCCTTCCCCAATTAATGTCTATACCTCCCACGCCAGAATGTATAATCTAAAAAACTGAAAAGTTAATTCACTTCAAAACACAGACAAGGTAGTTCCAGGGACCAAAATCACTGGGCTGGGGGGAGGAGGCAAACCAAGTAGACAAAGACTGAATCATGATGAGGCACATAAGGGTTTCTGTTTTGTTTTTATCCCCCCACCTTAAAAACTAGGCTTGTATTTCTGGTCAGTTCCAGAGTGGCAGAACTCAGCAGATACTCAGTTGATACACTATCAGCCTGGTCCCCATCTCAGCTTGCCTCCTTCCCATAAAGATAACATTGGACAAAACTGTATTTGCAGGAAAAAAAAAAAGTTAAAAATAAAGGGTGTGTACAAAAGTGGACACAAAGCCAGAACTATCAATGTAGGGGAAAGCCTTATCAATATCAAGGAAATGCTAATGCAGGTAAGAACCAGAAGCCCTGCTCGGGCAGCTCTGCAAGTTTGCAGGGAGAGTCACGAGGTTGTGAAGGTGAACTCGCTTGGCAGGGGCCACCCCAGCAGCTGCCGCACCCTCTGCGCCTTCTCAGTCTGACCCGGTGACTTGGGACACCTGTGCAAACCTCCAAGATCAAGCTGGCCGCTGCCCTTTGTCACCACCGCCACCACCATCAACAACACACTTGACACGGGGCCTGGCATGCGACAACCACACTGGACTCGGCAGTCACAGGACCTCGGTGACTATTCACACGTCTGACCTCGGACAAACCTTTAAAGCTCTTCGGGCTTGTTTCTCATCTGAAAAGTAAAGCTAATAATATTTCTATCACTGCTGTTATGAAGCAAGTAAGAGAATGTATGTGAAAACAAATTATAAATCTCCCTATATAAACCTAAGAAGTTATAACCATTCATTTAATAGAGAAACACGCACATTCAAACTCCTACTATATGCCAAAGAGGTTCTGGGGATAAGGCTGTGAACAAATCAAGGTTCATCTGCTCATGGAGCTGAGTCCAGTGGAAGAGAATAAGAAAGTAGATGTAATTGCCAGGTGGTGATAAATGTTATGGGAAAAAAACCACCAAGTTAAACACATGTGAAGTGAAGAGGGACGCTATTGCAAATAGCACAGTTGGAAAGGTCACTGTAATGAGGTGAGCAGAGACCCGAATGGAGGGAGCAGGTGTGGACCCCCTGGGGGAGGAGGTGGCTCTCAGAGCACAGGCAGCCCGAGGGCACTGAGATGGCAGCAGGCTTGAGGCATCTGAGACAGAGAGATAGGCCACAATGGCTGGGACAGCACTGTGCTGGGCACTGGTGCTGCAAAGGACACTGAAGACACAGGGGCTGGACATTCTCTGGACTAGTGCCCTTATGAATGGGGAGACCAGATTGGGTAGCTCAGTCGGTTGGGCATCTGCCTTCGGCTCAGGTCATGATCTCAGGGTCCTGGGACTGAGCCCCGCATCGGGCTCCCTGCTCAGCGGGCAGTCGGCTTCTCCCTCTCCCTCTACCCCTCTCTCTGCTCAAGCTCTCTGTCTCTCAAATAAAACGAAAACAAACAAACAAAAAACAAAAAACAAAATGAATCCTTTAAAAAAAAATGGTATCAGCAACTAACAGCACTCACTATGAGCCAGATGCTGCCCCCTGCACTTTTACCTATAGTAGTTCATGAAATTTTTACAAAGCCTTATTGCCCCCACTTAACAGAGGAGAAAAGAGTCCAGTTACCTAATGTGCCTGAGGTCACAAGGCTGGTAGGGCAGGATGTGGGCTTGGGCTGCCTGACCGCTGAGGCTACCCCCTCCCCACGGCACTGATGGGCATTACGCAGTTACTACAGAATGTGGGCAGCTCAGATGGGTGACCACGAAGGGAGCAGGAAAGAGGACCAGAGCAGCTGACAGATGGCAGACTGGGGAAGGCCCCCTTGGGAGCCACTCAGCAGCAGATGAAAAGAGGTGTTTGAGGAAGGTTAGCCAGTGACAGAGGAGAAGGAGGAAAGCGAGAGCAGCTGCAATCGTCCAGAGGGAAGGTGACTAACACCAGGGTAGAGTAGGGCCCAGAGGGATTAAGTGAGACTAGGAAGGTAGAGAACCAACTGGACCTTCATACGTCATCTTCTGGAAGCTCCAGAGAATTTGCAGAGTGACTTTGTTTTTGGCAAAGTCCCTTAGGATGTGACCCCTGCTTACAATCCTACAGTCTTCCAGCTCTCTGAGAGTTTAATGCTGCTAACCTTACTTCCCAGCCTACTGGCTTAAGAGGGTTATTAAAGTCGTCACTCCCAAACTCTGCTCACAGCTTTAGCTAAAAGGTCTGGAAAGCCACCTCCTACTGACCCTTCATCTTGACATTATTCCAGAGATGGCATTCGGGCATTTCAGTCACAGAACTTATTACCACTAGAAATTCTGAGGATAAGATAAACGAAGGTTTTCAAACTTACAATTCTAAAAACGGGACAAGAATCTTCTTTGTACTTCGTGAAATCAAAATCTCTTTTCTGACAAAAGAGGAGACATTCGTGACTTTTTCAATCTGAATGCACTTATTAAATCTTAACCCTTTCTTCCCCTTTCTTAAGTACCTGAACAAACAGCACGGTATAAGAGAGCAAAACCAACCAAACAAAAACCAAAATGGGAATAAAAACCCGTGGCCTTTGCTCTGGTTTGATCACAGAATTAGCCGTGCAGGTCACAGCCTTTCTGCGCAGAGGTCTCCTCACTGGTAAAAGGAGAGGGCTGGCTCAGGTGACCTTTCCAGCCCTATAACCCCATGATCTGCAATGATCTCTTTCTTTCCTCAGAGAGATAAAAATGAAAACAAAACAAAACAGGGAAGTGATGAAAATGTTAAAATAATGTATTAGAGGAAAGACCTCCAATGAAGAACAGAACTTCTGTCCTGGTTATTTTCAGAACATAAGCTGTTTAAGGACAGGGACTGCTTTCAACTTATTTCCTACACAGAATTTGAAAGACGGCACATGTGGTGGGCAGGGCAAGAGGGGGCTTCCCTCAGTTCTGCATGTGAACAATGGACCTCCACGCAGGGCGGCACTGGCTCCACAAGGGGATCCACAGCTGGCCTGGCCTGCGCTATTTTTCATGTCCTACCGACTTTTATTCACGGTGGTGCCACCTCACCAGATTAAGTCCTGTTCAGAGAAGCACCTAAAGACCAGCCACCAGCACTCTGGCCAACAGGGGAATAAAGAACTTCGTGGCCCTGGCCACTGCTGGCACTGTAGTGGCTGGACACGGAGCTCAGAGTGTCTGAGACTACGGGATGGTAAACAGGGAGGCACACGGGGACTTTGCAGTCAGGCCTCAGGAGGCTGGCAGTGTGGCAGGCAAAGGGAACTGCCCGCCACACACATATGAGCAGAAATCAACAAAACCTCACTTGCTAACGAAAGCAGCTAGATGGCACAGAGTGGAGGATATGTGGAGTTTGGGAAAGCTTCCATCAAAACAACCAGGAGTTGACTAAAATCGACAGCGGCAGGACTCTTCTGGAACAATTACAATCGAGGCCTCCTCCCAGGGGCCCCTTACTTACATTCAACTATTTCCAAGGTAGAGGAGAAATGGCAACAGTCTCCTGAACCACTACCGGCAAGCCGGCTGCTCGCCTGATGGTCTCCGCTACGGATTAAGACACAACTACAGGGGCGCCTGGGTGGCTCAGTCGTTAAGCGTCAGCCTTCAGCTCAGGTCATGGTCCCAGGGTCCTGGGATCGAGCCCCGCATCTGGCTCCCTGCTCAGCGGGAAGCCTGCTTCTCCCTCTCCCACTCCCCCCACTTGTGTTTCCTCTCTCACTGTGTCTCTCTCTGTCAAATAAATAAATAAAATCTTTAAAAAAAAAAAAAAAAGACACAACTACAGAGTCCAATACTGTGTTGCCAGCACTGTGCTGACTCTCTGGAGCAGCGAGGAAGGTGGAGGGGTACAGGGCTCGGACGTAAGCTGGGGAACAGAACACGGCAGCCTCTCCTCACTCCTGCTGTGGCCTCTCCTCCGATTCCACTCTGGCCATGTTCCTCTGCTAAAATATCTCGGGGACTGTTTGGTACAGTGAAGAAAGCATCTGGGGCTCCCACTGCCCGAGCCCAAGCTCTGTCCCCCTCCCTGTCCCCGGGCTAGACCTGGAGCTCCGGACTTCAGGCTCCTCACAGCAGCGCTGGGAGCACCACAGGGCACTGATATGCTGGCAATATGTAAATTAGGTAGGCATCATCGACAGGTATGCAATGACTCATCACCGAGGCCTCATTTAATCCAGTTAAAATAAAGGAAGATTTTGTTTAAGAACAGGGGAATAGCACTCTCTACCAGGATGCTCAGTGGTCACCTCTGCCTCCTCCCCGGGCCCTTACCTCCATGCCCCCTCAGTCATGTAAGCACGCTCTGAAGCCTTCTTGTCCCCTTCTCTAGGAAGGCCTCAGGCTCTGCTCTCTATCTAAAATGGCTTCATCCTGTCTGTGACCACCCATACATATCCCACCAGCCTGTGATGTCCCACTACTCGGGAAGATTCCAACCTCCATTACCTGGTCCCACTACCTGACCATACACTAAGCAGCTCGATTCTCTGCTATTGAGCACTTTGTTCTAGAACTTTCATACTTTACCTGTCACTGTTGCAAGTCTGAACATTTCATGTATATCCTCTCACCAACACTTAAACATCTTGGGAGTAGGAACCATATTATACCTGTGCCACCTCCACAGAATTATGTACTTGTACTATGCTAGACTCATAATAATTACCAAAATGTATTCTCCCTTTTCTACTCAGAGAAAGGGCTGACTACAGAGGGACACTGGAGAAGCTATTTAAGGCTTTTGAAGGTATGTACTATCTTCCCGTCAGCTAACGGCTTTAGTACAGAAATGCCAATATGCATGTACCACTTTACACCGACTGGGATGGCTAAAATGAAAAGGCACAAGAAGGGTTGGTGAGGATGTGGAGAAATGGGAACCCTCATATATTGTTGGTGGGATGTAGTATAGTATAGCCACTCTGGAAAATAGTTTGGCTGTTCCTCCAAAAGTTAACTGTAGTTACCACATGACCCAACAATTCCACCCCTAGATGTACACACAAGAGAACTGAAAACATATACCCACTTCAAACTAGTACACGGATGGTCACAGTAGTCTTTTCATACTCTCTGAAGCAGAAACAATTCAAATGTCCATCAACTGATGACTAGATGAACAAAATGTGGTCTCTCCACACTAGGACTATCATGCCATGAAAAGGAATGAGGTACTGCTACATACCGCAACACAGATGAACCCTGACACCATTGTTAGGTGAAAGAAGTCAGACACAAGAGGCCACTTATTCTATGAGCCATTTATATGAAATGCACAGGCCAGGCAACAAAAAGCAGATTAGTGGTTGCCTGGGGCTGGGGCGAGGTGGGAATGAAGAGTGATTGCTGATGGATACAGGGTTTCCTTTGGGGAGATGAAATGCTTTGGAATTAGACAGTGGAGATGGTTGGAAAGCCTTGTAAATTTGGTGAAAGCCACTGAACTGTATACTTTAAGAGGGTGAATTTTATGGTTATGAATTATATCTCCATTTTTTAAAAAGCTAAAACAAACAAACAAAAACCTCGACACAGAAATGCTAGTAGGCTGCTAGGATCCTCAAACTTTAGAATATACAAAACCCACGTGGGGTGATGATTAAGCTATGGATTCCTGGGCTTCCCTGACACTGCCACAAAAGTTACGGCTCGACAGATTCAATGTGGAATCCGGTAGCCTGCATTTAATCAGCACACCAGGGGATGCGGATCCAAGTTACTAGCCTCGAAGCAGGTTTCTCAAAACACAGGTATTTAAAGAAACTGTAATTTAGAATCAGAAGAGCAGGATTCACATTCGGGTCCTGCTCCTTCCTGGTTATATGACCTTAGTCAAGTCATGTAACCTTTCTACTCCTGAGTTTCCCTAACTATAAATGTAAAGAACATCTTCCTCCAAGAGACAGTGTGTGTAAAATGTCTAGTAGGGTATGTGGCATATAGTTGGTGTGCCATACATGTTGGTGAACCCTAACCAGGTGCCAAGTCCATTCAACAAACACTGTCAAGTGACTATATAATAGGAAAGGCCCAGTACAAGAAGATAGTGACTAACAGAACAAATGTTTAAAATAATCACTTACTGGATTTTGCAAAATATGAAGCAGACGTTAAAAACCAAGCATTGCTGTTTGCAAAGCATTTAAATTAGCGTATCATTTTCCATACCCCTGACAAAGTAAATTTGGGACTACATCAGGAAAAAGCAAAAACAACATGTATTCCGGCATTTGATGATTATAAAGAATTTCTAAAGGCTACTTAAGTAGTAAAAGCAATACCAGTACCATACTTTCTTTTTTTTTCTTTGTGTCTTCTCTCGCCAAGCAGAATGTAAGAAATGTCAGGTCACCATGCCTGTTCTCTTACATCCCCTAAGTTTCTCCCCCGTTCCCAGGGCAGATAGGAAATCCTCTGTAGGAATGCACTTAATGAAACCTTTACCTTCAGGTCACGGTGGATAATAGGAGTTTTGCACTGATGCAGGCGGGCAACAGCTTCGCAGGTATCACAAAATATCTGAAGCACTTCATTCTCCGTAAAACCTGTTTGCAGGCGCTGGTTCATCAGGTTGACCACCTGGCCTCCTGCAAGGGGGCACAGAACAAGCTAGAGGTTAGCAACATTCAGACTCACCACTTACCCAAGTCCACAGAGGAGCAACCTGGACAGAGGTCACTGGCTGAGTCATGACTGCAACCCAAGTGTCCTAATTCTCAGACCCAGATTCATCTTCTTACAATCCAGGTCCTCCTCTAATGCATCAAAACCAGTTTATTTTATGAAGCACTCCAGATGTGGGCTGCCTTTGTGACATCTTCAAGATCAGTAGAACTGACAATCTGGTCCTGCTATAGCCGCTTGGTTACACTGTCCCCGTTTGTATGAGACAAGGCCACAGGTTCAACCTGCCACATCTTTTAGTAGGAATCAGACTGCACAACAGACCCCAGGAGCAGAAAGAAGACAGCCTTATAGTCTGTACTTTAGGAATGGCTCGGTCTCTCTGGCTTCACTCACTACTTGCTGCCGAGGATGTAGAAATGCTACACCAGTATTTCACCTCCAGGACCAAAAGACTGATGACCTTACTTACAAAATTATCCAGATCCCTGGATGCTCCCACTACCTTGTCTCGAAACATTTTACCATGCAAAAAGGAATGGACAGGAGGAAACAAACTGTCAAGTTCAAATTTGGTAGTATCTTATAAAATCAGCTTAAGAGTTGTTACAGAATAGGCTGAAATTACTGGTTAACATCACATTTTGGGGATTAACAACATATTTAATTTACGGACAGTATCTTTAAAGGCAAGGAAAATGTCAGTGGAAGTAAGGGTGATTATAAAACAGGGCACCAAACAGTGAGGCAGTGACCCAAGCTTATAAGTGGCAGTTGCTTAGGCCAAAAAAGTCAAACCTCCAAACTGGTTGTGTGAAATGCAGTCAGCTCTGAATCAAGTCATGCTACAGTCTATATTTCCCAAGATAAATGTTGCTTGAAACTCCAAGCTTTCAACTACTTAACTCCACTGTTCACAGCAGCATCGTTTGAATATAGCCTTACTGGAAATTACAGCTCGCAAGCAAGGAGAGGAAAGGTCATTTCCATTAGACGAAAAGGATTATTTTCCCCTATAACACAAGGATGGAGGTGTGGGTGGAGAAGAGAACACATGAGGGAGGGAGTGGGGAGGCCGAATGGTTTCTTTGGTCCATCTGGAGTTGGGTCTTTATTATGTACCTTCATCGCTTGTTTTAAAGCATCACAAATAACACATTCATTCTCACCCTCATCCATTCTCACTCATACAAGCACCAAACCTTCCTAAAGCTAACAAAAGGAGAGTTTTGTGTTATCTACCACTTCAAATTGTTTGCCATAGTAAGAATAACCAAGAGGTGACAGCAGGCTCTGTATCTTTCTTTGCACATCTTTAAAAACAGAACAACATACATTAGGGCACAATGCACATTAACTGAAATGAGCCCTGTGCCCTAGACAATCAAAGTGCCAGAGCAACAGGAGCTCAAGGTGTGGGTCATATACTTACCCCTACAGAAGTCCATCAGAATGAGCACTTCCCATACATCACCACTGCTCACACTGTTGATACTGGAGTCAATGTAACCAACAATGTTCTTGTGCCCCGATAGGTCTCTCTATAAAGAAGAGTTGAGAAATATAGTATGAGATACAGATACCAATAGAGACAGAATAAGCCCGTTGGTTCCATTAGCACAGATAATTTAAATGCAGATGACCTTCACCGCAATGAGAGGTAAGACTAAAGAGGAGGGTCAAGAGCAGGTTTCCAGTGGTCTCTGAGATTCATGGCCAGATCTTCAGTAAACGGTTCTACAATCCTACTAAACCACAGCACTCTCCTGAACAAGATTCTGGAACCTGATGCACATAGGGTGCCTGCTTGTTCGCTCCATCAGTGCTCCACGTAAGCCAGGAGCAAAGGCGCCCATCTCCAGAAGTACTGCAGAGAGTGTGAGCCAGACAGTATGAATTATTTAAATGTGTGAATTTTTAATTCAGAAAAATGAAACTGGTGGGGTTTTTTCCCTGGTTGTAGATACACAAGTGAATTCAACAAGACTTTTTAAATTGTTTGTACTGTTTTACTCCCTTTAGGAAATATGTGAAAAGAACAACTGCTTTACAAAGTTTTGAATGGACTACAGTGGCATCCAGACCTAAACATTTTGCTCATAATTAAGCCTTTCAAACCAACCAAATGGAATATAAGACGGGTCATGTTTCCAGCTCTCTGGCTGGAACTGCATATGCTCTCTCGGGGCTGCTTATGGAATTCACTTAGTCAACAAATGTTTATTGAGCACTTCCTATGTGTCAGGACCCATTTAGGCACTAGAAGTTGCCTCACACCTTGGTATAGTTATTTCAACATCCATAGAGGCAAATCTTTGTAATGATGATGTTTAAAATCCAATGTCATCAAGAAGTAAGTTGGGGAAAGAAAAAGTGAGCAAGCTGGGTAAAAGGATTTTTGCACAAATACAAGATTAAAAAAAAAAACTAGTTTTAATAAATTGTTTTACTTTTGTTTAAAAAAAGGGGAGGGGAGTGGAAACATAAGTGGTCTGAGTCACTAGACAAACATGACAGTTCAGGCCATAAAAACAGTAACTACCTCTACACAAACTAGAGATTTGGCTGCTTAGAGTGACATATATAGTCTCTTTTAATCTGAAATTCTATACCAAAACAAGAAGAAATCTCAGAGTATCAAAAGAATACACCTGAACCCTGAGCATCGAAGTTAAAATTCATTAGAACTTTCCTCTGAGGGAGGGAGTAAGAATGATTATTGCTTCAGAAAGATAGACAGGGGCGCCTGGGTGGCTCAGTCGTTAGGAGTCTGCCTTTGGCTCAGGTCATGGTCCCAGGGTCCTGGGATCGAGCCCCGCATCGGGCTCCCTGCTCAGCGGGGAGCCTGCTTCTCCCTCTCCCACTCCGCCTGCTTGTGTTCCCTCTCTCACTGTCTCTCTCTGTCAAATAAATAAATAAAATAAATTTTAAAAAAAAGAAAAAGAAAGATAGACAAAAATAGAAACGTGCCCGCTGGAACTGACAGTGGGAAGTCAATGGAGCCCTATGCAAGAACAGTTTCAGAGAAGGGATGGGATGGGGGGGCGGTGGGAGGGGAGAAATGGACTTGCAAAGAGTTGAGCACATAGAGCTGGCGACTACAGATGAGTCTTCTGGAACATTTTGTGCTCCAGAGAGGAACAGCACTGCCAGAAGGAATTAATTCTCAGGATGAGAGAGGCCTGAGCATGGGAGAGTGGAAGGAGCCAGGAGCAGAAACCTTCAGCATGCAGGAGAGGACAAAGGTTAACTGATGGAACCTAGTCCTGCAGGAAGAGAAGGCGGGGACTGGTCTTAGAAAGAGGAGCAGGAAGGAAATGAGGATGGATATGCATTTTGGTTTACAGCTGGAGAAAAAGGAACTTCAGTGAGTTCAGTTCTATTGTTCTGTTTCTGGTAGAGAGCAAGACCATGTTTGCAGTATAAGGGAAGGAGAAAGAAGCTTGATGAGAGAAATAAAAGGCTTAGAGCAACTACTTTGGATAACAAACAAAGGAGATGATGAGGCAGAAAAAGCAGTCTCCCGAGTTCTGCACAACAGAATGTGATTTCAGGGTTCATGTCGCAGAGGCCCGTTCTTCCCCCTGCTTTTTACTCTCATCACCAACTCTTCAAAAACTTGATTTCATTTACACAGTCGAGGAAGGAGGAAGAACTGGAGAGGAGTTCTTGAAGCCAAAATAGAGCAGAAGATCATGTTCTTCCAAATGTTCACAGGAGGAATGAAAGACTAATGTTTCCACATTAGTAATCTGTCTACATTTAACGGTTTAAAAAAGAATCAGCAACGCTACCTCTGATTTGTCTCACCCCAAACGGAATAATAAAGAATCAGGATGGGAAAAAAAGCATTTGACAGAGCCAAGAGGAGGTCAAGAGCTATTAGAGGACCCAAACTGGATAATTAACATCTGCAGATGGCATCCTACAACAGTTGCCAAGCTGTTTGCTGATCAGTTCAAGTCCAAATTCCTGTTCATTTTGTCTTCTGCAGAGTTCCTGAGAGACGTCCAAGCAGAAAAGATCTCCTCTTTGGAGGGAGACCACGGCACTTACTTAATGACCTCACGATGCAGCAACATCTCAGATTTTAGAGTAACACCTCACTAGTCTGCAACTGATGGAGAAGATCGATTTGAATGGTTGTGAAATGCAGAAAAGGTCAAGAGAAGAACTTACTGCAAAGTGAGACTGACTCATACTGAGGGTGCACTGCCCAGTTCACAGCAGCAATAGGGCCAGAGGAGGCCCAAGCATTCCCTGGCTTTCATTAAAAGCACAGTCCCAGGCTTGGAGAACAGATATGGACATAGAGGTATGGAATAGAACCCACACGGTATTGGAGCTCAGTTACTCAGGAAAAGTCAGGATATAAAGAGGATGCCTTGATGCCCTTGGCTACAACTATTATTTGGGGTACACTGAGATAAAAATCTATATGATGAGTATAAGCCAAAACCTGATTTTCAGGGGAGTGAGAAATGTTCAGTTAAATTATAGATCAGATTGGTTTATAGTACATGATTTAAACAGTGATAAGTCTAAGGAGTGTGTACTGTCATTTTAAACTTTATTTTTAAATTAACATTACAATTAACATTAACAAACTTTATTTTTAGATTAGAGTGCTGACATAAACATGCTCTTAGAAGACCTGCTTTATTAAGTAGATATTTTAAATGATTTGTAGTTGCCTTATTTATATTAATAATATATTTAACTGTTTGTAGTGCTAAAAAACTTTCTTCATAAATACATGCAAAAGCTGCCATTTGAAAATCATGCCTTCAACCCAGATCTTACAGGTTATCACAAATCTCAAGTTTATCTGGGGTCCTAATTAATGATGCTTGTAGCACAAAACAGTCTTCTATCCCTATCTTCAAAATTCCTACAGCAGGAGGATTCCTAGTTAAGAATCTTGAGGCCTTAAGGGAGGACTTGATCCCTAAGTACATCTATAAAAACCTTTATTACATAAGTTCAGGAAAACAAAGAAGATAGCATTCTAAAGAGCATATTAATAACATGTCACTCACCTCCAAATAGTAAAAATGAGTATAGTATATAACTAATTTCCCTATATATTTGCTCAGGTCACCCTTCCTTGGAATGTCAGCATGATACCTGCCAATTTCCAGTACCGATAGCACTTGCATTTACACAGATTAAGTTTCCAAAGAGGTAATTTACCTGCTTTGACCCTCCATTCAAATACTCAATGTTTTCTGCTTTTATGACTCATCACTATTGCCACTTATTTCTGGGATCACACCAAGGTTCCACAGTGGTGGAAATTTAAGCTTCTTTTTAACTTAAAGGTGAAGGAATCCAGTTCTAAGGCCTGAAATTTGTTTACTTCTTCTACTGGATGCTTTGTGAAAGTCTTCTGCCTTACTTTTCTTTGCTCCTTTTCCCCTCCATAACTCTGACTTTCCTTTATAACTTTCTTCAAGGAGTTATTCACAGGCACAGTAAAACATCAAGTCCAGTAGAGTAATGAAAAGAAACACTGTGAGATCTAGGCTGGCCCGGGTGTTCTATGAGGGCCAAGGTACCTGAGCTTCTGCAATGTAAGCAGTCTCAAATACTACTCTCCTCCCCATACTCACATTGACTCTCCCTTTCCTGAGTCTTACTCATTAATTAATCCTGTACTTACTGAACAGATCTTTAAAGTCATCTAAAATCTGATTTAGAATAGTGCTGCTCAAATTTTAATAGGCATATGAATCACCTGGGGATCCTGTTTAAAAGCAGATTCTAATCCAGTAGCTCTAGGAAAGGGCCCAGGATGCTGCTCCTCAGTGGAATTTAAAGTAGCAAAGATCTAGAGCCGCGCTACTCAAAATGTGGCCCACAAATACATGCTGGTTAGTAAACTGTTACCAGCCCAGAAAGAGATAAGAAGCTTGCTCCAGGACATAAATCAATTAACTAACTAAGCTGACTTGTTTCTTTTCCTAGTTCCTTGATTTACATTCTGGCACAACATCCTCTGAATAGCACCCATACGTTTTACAGCCAATTGATTTCTGACAAGGGTGCCAAAACAATTCAATGAGGGAAAGATTAGTCTTTTCAAAAAGTGATGCTGGGACAACTAGATTATCTACACGCAACAGAATAAACTTAGATCCCTACCTCATACCATACACAAAAAATTCAAAATGGACCAAAGATATAAAAACCCCCCAAAGAAAATATGCACACAAATCTTCATGGTGTTGGATTAGGTAATAGTTCTTAGATATGACACCTTAAGCACAAGCAATCAAAGAAAAAAAAAAACAGATAAACTGCACTTCATCAAAATTAAAAAATTTTGCACTTCAAAGGACACCATTAAGAAAATGAAAGACAGTGCAAAGAATGGAAAAAAAAATATTTGCAAACCATACACCTGATAAGAATCCAGTATCCAGGCTACATAAAGACCCTTAAAACTCAACAATAAAATGACAACACGAGGGGCGCCTGGGTGGCTCAGTCGTTAAGCGTCCGCCTTCGGCTCAGGTCATGATCCCAGGGTCCTAGGATTGAGCCCTGCATCGGGCTCCTTGCTCAGCGGGAAGCCTGCTTCTCCCTCTCCCACTCCTTCTGCTTGTGTTCCCTCTCTCACTGTGTCTCTCTGTCAAATAAATAAATAAAATCTTAAAAAAAAAAAAAGACAACACGATGTAAAAATTGGCAAAGGATCTGAATGGACATTTCTCCAAAGAGCATTACAAATGGCTGATAAGCACATGAAAAGATGCTCAATGCCATTAATCACTTGGAAAATGCAAATCAAAACCACAATGAGATATCATTCCAAACCACAAGGATGGCTATAATCAAAAAAGAGAAACAATAAAAAATGTTGCCAAGGATGTGGAGACTGGAACCTTCATACATTGCCAGAAGAATATAAAATAGTGCAACTCCTGTGGAAAATAGTTTGGCATTTTTTCAAAAAAGAGTTACCACTTGACCCAGCAATTTCATCCTTGTGTATATACCCAAGGGAAATGAAACATCACGTTCACACAAAAACTTGTACACAAATGTCCCAAGCAGCACTATTCATAATGCCCCAAAGTGGAAACAATCCAAATGTCCATCAGAATAAACAAAATGTGATATCTACACACAGAATATTATGTAGCCATGAAAAGGAAAAAAGTACTCATACATGCTATCACATGGATAAATGAGGCACTCATCCATGCTACAGGATGGTTAAACCATAAACATTATGCTAAGTGAAAGAAGTCATAAGAGGACACATATTAGATTATTCCATTTATATGAAAAGTCCTGAATATATGCCAGTGGACTAATGGTTGCCAAAGACTGTGGCAAGGGGGTCATGAGGAATGACTGCTAACAGGGATGGGTCTCCTTTGGAGATGATGAAAAAGAATGTTCTGGAGTTAGATACATGGTGATGGGTAAATAACCCTGTGAATATACTAAAAATTACTGAATTATATTTAAAAGGGTGAATTTTATCTCAATTTACAAAGAAAAGTAATATGACGAGCTAGGGAAAAATAAACATCAAGGGGGGAAAGAAAAAGAAAACAAGGTCCTTTGAGTAGCACTGATCTAGAGCAGCCAGGCAGCTCAAATTGTAATCTCTGCTAGAGCCTTTCGACAAGCAGTTTTCTTACAATAATGTCACTTCTTTGGACCCTCACCCAACTGCAGACATCCTGTATGTACTGCTGATGAGTCCTTCCTTACATCCAACTGGAAACTTCCACCTCTTGTGTTCCTACTCTGTCCTCTTCAGAGCAAAAAGAGCAAGTCTTCTTTTCCACTTTCTAAACAATTGAAATATTATTATTTAGACTAAATCTTTTCTTCTCTAGGTTAAATATACCTGCTTCCATAGACATGTTTTTTAGTTGCATCACCACTTAAATGCTTCACTTTGTTGATATCCCTCTGACAAGAATGGCCCCAGGAAATGAATGGAATACTCCAGATATGGTCTGACTCATGCAGCATACACCAGCATCATCACGTACTATTAATTTTTTTTTAAGATTTTATTTATTTATTTGACAGAGAGAGAGAGAGCGCACGCAACAGCAGGAACACAAGCAGGGGGAGTGGGAGAGGGAGAAGCAGGCCTCCCACTGAGCAGGGAGACTGATGCGGGGCTCCATCCCAGGACCCTGGGATCATGACCCGAGCCGAAGGCAGATGCTTAACGACTGAGCCACCCAGGCGCCCCACCTACTATTAATTTTTTTAATGTAGCTAAAAATGGCATTTTTTTGGGCAGCTGCATTACACTACACATTCGTATTGAGTTAACTGACCACTAAAATACTTAAGTCTTTTTCCATTTTACACTGCTTTAAATCTCTGCCTTCCCAGAACTATGCTTGTAAAGTTGTTAAAATAAAAATTCAAGTGTATGACCTTGCCTTGTTATTTCATCTCATTAGAATCAGTCTATTGCTCCAATTCATAAGGATCATTTTGGATACTGATTCCATTACCCAATGTAGTGGTTATATCTTCCAACTTTATATTAGGTAGATAATTGATAAGTGTGTCTTCTCTTTAACCAAGTTATTTGCTAAATGTAAAATAACATAAAACTAATGGTGAGCTGTAGGGCTTTTTTCTTAGAAGGTGTCTTCCAAATTAATGTCAAACCACTGGTCAGAAACCATTATACACAGTAGTTATTACTACTGGAATCCAGCCTAGACTCTCCAACTTGCTCACAGATCTCTGGTGAGTGTCCTTACCCAAATGACACAATCCAGAAACACTGGACCTAGTGCACTCTCCTGAGCTTCCTATCCAGAAACCTTCCCAAAGAAGCCATGATGTTGGTATGACATGGCCTGCTATTACCCAACCTTAAAGTTCTTTGGATCTCTGCTTACTTATCCAACAGACTACAAAACAGCTTAAAATTTTATTTTATTTTTAAAATAAGTAATATACTAACATTCAAAAAGAAAAAAAAAAGGAAATTATTTTCTACTCAGTACTCATCACCTATAGGAAACGCTCCCTGTTTCTTTCCCTTTCTCCCATTCACCCTCCCTCCCTCTCTCCTCTCTCATCCTTTCAGTGTTTTCTTCAGGCAAATCCAAACGGTATGTATTATGTATGTGTACACACACACACACAACACACCTTTCCTTACACAAAAAATAGCATCAAAGCAACTTTTTAAATAATCTGTTCCAGATTCTTGTCCCCCAATCGATCCTGATGTCCCTACTGTGCACAATCTACCTTCCTCTCTTTTAGGAATATGGAAATATTTTCCTGCCTCAAATCATCTGATATCTCTTCTGTTGAAAGCAAGTCTTCAAACATCACTGGTGGCAGCTCAGTGTCCTCACTATCAAGCTCACTGCAGATGTAATCCATCTGGGCCAAGAAACGTGAACACAGAACAGCACTTCGCACAACCTGAGCTTGAATTCTTATCCCTTTAAGTCTGAAGATAATTCATCTTTTCCTGCCTTTAGGTAAAGGAATCTGAAGTCCAAAACCCAATTTCCCATTGTCCGTCAGAAACCAAAATCCCTTTGGTTCCATCAGGGCCCACATCCCAAATGTTATCAAAGGACTCCTACCATACTCTGGTAAATGGTACACAACATATGTCAAAATCAAATGTCTCTAGTGAAACCACTAACCATTCTTGAGTTTGGGTGGGTGCAACACGCAGATCCTTACTCTGCTGTAAGTGCAGAGAGGACTCTTATGCTTTGATCACTAACACACAAGCCTTAGCATGTTATAAAGCATGTTACCTCCTCTAATTCCTTTCACAATTCTGACACTGTTTGAGAGAGGCAGGGTTAGGGTATGGCCTCTATCTGACAGAAGTCTGAGCCTAGGAGGGTTAAAAACATCACATAGGGCTTTTGATTAAAATGGTAGGAAAAAAATTTTTAAGTAAGTTGAATACTTGCTTTTATCTCTGCCTCCCTCTAAAGCCTTACTAAATGATGTAAAGAGTTTGTTTTTTAAAAAGCACAAACTGAAGACTTCCATTTCCAGGAAAATGGAGTAGATGTGCTTTTACCTATTCTTCCTTCTAAGAACAACTAAATACTTTGGACACTAGTATAGATTTTAAAAAGCATAATAAGAAGGGTCTGAAATGTGGACAGAAAGCAGCCTGACTAGAAACTTTGGAACCCAAGGAATGAAATGGTGGTGAGCTGCCTGAGTTTTCTTTTGTCCCATATATACCAGACTAGAAACTGAAGCAACTGGTGAGTTAAAAACACCAATGGGTGTAGACAAAAAAAGCCCCAATAAAAGCTTGCTCTCTCACGGCGCCTGGGTGGCTCAGTCATTAAGCATTTGCCTTCGGCTCAGGTCATAGTCCCAGGGTCCTGGGGTCGAGCCCCACATCGGGCTCCCTGCTTGGCGGGAAGTCTGCTTCTCCCTCTCCCACTCCTTCTGCTTGTGTTCCCTCTCTCACTGTGTCCCTCTCTGTCAAATAAATAAATAAAATCTTAAAAAAAAAAAAAAAAAAAAAAGCTTGCTCTCTCTAGCCAAACCCAGGAAAAGGGCAGCCTGGCAAGACAGAAACTCATAGACACTAACTATTCTATTTCAGCCAAAAATCACAGAAAAAACTGCAGCCCCTCCCTGCAGACATGCCAGCAAAAGCCAGGTGGGGAGCCCAGACTTCCATCTTCACACACACACTGTATCTATGTATATAATGTATTAATATGTAAAAACATATATATATAACATGAACATATAATACATAACAAATACATATATAATATATACATATAATATGTATATAAAAGAAAATGTATAACTAATATATATAACATTAATTAGAATATTTTAAAGTCATACAAAGAAATGGCCAACAAATATAGGAAAAAGATGCTCAACATCACTAAGCATCAGGAAAATGCAAATCAAAATCACAAGGAGATAACACTTCATGCCTGTTGGGATGCCATTATTCAACACACACAAACAATAACAAGTGCTGGCGAGGGTGTGGAGATATTACAACCCTTGTGCACTGTTGGTAGGAATGTAAATTGGCACAGCCACTGTGGAAAACAGAAAATTAAAAACAGAATTACCATATAACCCAGCAATCCCACTTCTTGGGGTATATCCCAAAGAATTAAAAGCAGGATCTTGAAGAGATATTTGCACATCCATGTTCACTGCAACATTATTCACAATAACCAAGGGGAAAAAGCAACCTAAATGTCCACTGATGGATAAATGGCTAAAGAAAATGGGGCATATATTTATAATGGAATATGACAATCTTAAAAAAGAAAGGAATCTTGTCATTTCTACAATATGGATGAACCATGAGAATATTATAGTAAGTGAAATAAGCCAGTCATAGAAGGACAAATATTGATGATTCCACTTACATGAGGTATATAAAACAGCTACATAAGTTCTAGAGATCTGCTGTATAACACTGTGCCAACAGTTAATAATACTGCACACCTAAAAATGGTTACGATGGTAAATTTTAAGTTACATGGTTTTGACCACGATAAAAAAAAATTTTTTTAAAGTTAGAGTAAAATAAAAATAAAAATTTAAATACTGGCTTAAAAACAAAAAGAAATCTTCAAAATTTGAAATAATAATTGCTTAGTTTATAATCTATGTAATATATTTGAATGAGTTGAAAATTAATACCCACACAAAACCTGCACACAGATGTTTATAGCAGCTTTTATTCATAGTTGCTAAAACTTGGAAACAACCAAGATGTTCTTCAACAGATGAATGGATAAACTGTGAAACATCCATACAATGGAATATTATTCTGCTTTACAAAGAAATGAGCCATCAAGCCATGAAAAGACACGGAAGAAACTTAAATGCATTTTAAGTCAAAGAAGCCAATCTGAAAAGGCTACACACTGAATGACTGCAACTATATGATGTTCTAAAAAGGGCAAAACTGTGGAGACAGCAAAATAAAAATAAGTAGTTATCAGGGGTTGGGATATTTGGTGGGATCACCAGGCAGAGCACAGGCAATGTCTGGGGCAGTGAAACTATTCCATATGATACTATAATGGTAGATACATATTATACATTTGTCAAAACCCATAATACAATACCAAACTCAATGTACAATACCAAGAGTAAACCTTAAAATAAACTGTGAACTCTAGGGGATAATGATATGTCAATGTGTCAACTCCCACCTCAAGTACCTAGGAAGAGAAGAACAAAATAAACCCCAAGCAAGCAGAAAGAAAGAAATAATAAATATAAAAACAAAAATCAATGAAATAAAAAATGGAAAAACAGAGAAAATCAATTAAACAAAGCGATGGTTCTTTGAAAACATCAAGTGGCAAACCTCTAGCAATACGAACAAAGAAAAAAAGAAATAAGATACAAATTACCAATATCAGGAATGAATCGGGATTTTACCACAGACTCGGCAGATATCAAAGGACAATACAAGAATAACACTAACAACTAACTCTACCTGCATAAATTTGACTTAACTTAAATGAAATGGACCAATTCCTCAAAAATACAAACTATTACAACTCACCTAATATAAAGGATGATTTTAATAGCCCTGTAAGTATTAATGAAACTGATTTTGTAAATTAATAACTGCCAAAAAAGAACTCCCCAGGCCCAGATGGTTTCACTGGAGAATTACAACAAATGCTTACTTAAAGAAGAACAAACACCAATTCTACAAAATCTTTTCCAGAAAACAGAAGAGAAGGGAACACTTCCCACCTCCCAACTCATGTTATAAAGCCAGAATTACCCTAATACCAAAACCAGAAAAAGCTTAATAATTAACTCCCAAAACTACAGACCATTAACCCTCACTATAGATGTAAAAATCCAAAATGTTAACAAACGGAATTCAAAAATATATAAAAATAATTATAGGCCATGACCAAGTAGGGATTATTGCAGGGAGGCAAGTTTGGTTCGATATTTGAAAATCAGTCAATATAACCCACCATATTAAAGCTAAAGAAGAAAAATCACATGAGCATATTAATCAACGCAGAGAAAAAATATCTGAAAAATTTCAACACCCATTCATGATAAAAACTCTGAGAAAAATAGGAATAGAGGGAAACTTCCTCAAATTTATTTTTTAAATCTATTTTTAAAAACTACAGTTACCCTTATGCTTAATAGTGAAAGTATTCTTTCCTCCTAAGATTGGAAAGAAGGCAAAGATGTCCACTCACCATTCTTATTCAACAAAGTATTGCAAATTCTAGCTGATGCAAGAAGGCTAGAAAAGGAAATTATAGGATACAGATCAGAAAGGAAGAAATAAAACTGTCTCTCTTTGCAGGTAACACAATGGTCTACATAGAAATCCTAAGGAATCTAGAAAAAAATTCCAGAACTAGGGGTGCCTGGGTGGCTCAGTTGGCTGAGCGGCTGCCTTCAGCTTGGGTCATGATCCTGGAGTCCCGGGATCTAGTCCTGCAGGGAGTCTGCTTCTCCCTCTGACCCTCCCCCCTCTCATGCTCTCTCTCACTCTCATTCTTTCTCTCCCAAATAAATAAATAAAATCTTTAAAAAAAATTTCAGAACTAGTAAACAAATTTAGTAAGGCTATAGGATAAAAGATAAACATAGAAAAATCAACTGGTTGGGGCACCTGGGTGACTCAGTCATTTAAGTGTCCAACTCTTAACGACTGAGCCACCCAGGCGCCCCTTAAGTGTCCAACTCTTGATTTCAGCTCAGGTCATGAACTCAGGGTCATGGGACTGAGCACCGTGTTGGGATCTGTGCTCAGCCAAGAGTCTGCTTGAGATTCTCTCTCCCTCTCCCTCTGCCCCTCCCTGCACTCCCACTGGCACTCTCTAAAATAAATGAATGAACAAATGAATGAATAAAAATGAATTGGTTTTTTACATACTAACAATAAACACATGGACACCAAAATTAAAAATCCAATACCATTTATAACCATTCAAAACAAAACCAAAAACCTATGTCTAAATCTAAGAACATGTACAAAGTCTACTTAATGTCAATGAAAAAAGTCAAAGATACAAATAAATGGAGAGATGCACCATGTTCATTTACTGGAAAACTAAACAGAAAAGATGTCATTTCTCCCCAAATAAATACACAAGTTTAATGGAACTCCTATCAAGATACTTGCAAGACATTCTGTAAATAAAGATTATTCTAAAATTTATGTGAAAAGACAAAAAAAATGAGAATAAGTAAAACAATTTTAGGGAAAAAAAAGTAGGAATCAGTCTGATTTCCAGACTTATTATAAAGCTACAGTAATCAAGGTTGTGTGGTATTTGGTAGAGGGAAAGCCACATAGATTAATGGGAAGAGAACAGAGGAGGGTCTGGAGATGGACCCTCACAAAAATGCCTGACTGATTTCTGACAAACATATTCAACGGAGGAAAGACAGCCTTTTCAACAAAGGGTGCTGGAGTAAATGGATACCCAGAGGCAAAAAATGAACCTCAATATAAGTTTCACACCTTACATAAAAATTAATTCAAAATGGATCACAGACTTAAATGTAAAACGTGAAACTATAAAACTTTTAGGAAAAAAAGAAGACAAAATCTTCAGAAAAAGGGGTGGGCAGAGTTCTTAGAAATGACACCAAAAACATGTTCCACAAACAAAACAAAACAAAACCAAAAAAACAGATAAACTGGACTTCATCAAAGTTAAAAACAAAACAAAACAAAAACAAACAGAAAGGTCTTAGAAATTAAAAAGCTTGACAAATAAAAAATTCAACAGGGTGGTTGGAATGTAAAGCTGAGGAAATCTGCTGGAATATAGAGGGGGAAAAACACCCAAAGATATGAAAAATCAAGGGGAGAAACACGAAAAATTAGAAAATCAATTCAGGAGAACCAACATCCAAAATAACAGCAATTGCACACAAAAGGAAGACAGAAAAGGAAATCACCAAATAAGACAAGCTAAAATTCCTCATAACGCAAGGATAGGAGTCTCTAGATTACATGGGAACATCATTTATTAATAAATAATAAATGCACACAGCAAGGTATATCATCAAGATATTTCAGAACACTGTAAACAAAGGGGAAACTGATAAATTTCTAGGGAGAAAATAATGGGTCACACCCAAAGGGCTGATATTAGAATGACTTCGGACTTCCTATCCACAACAATGAAAGCTAAAATATGGTATAGTAATGCTTTCAAATATCTGAATGAAACTATTTCTGAGCCAGAATTTTATACACAAGGTTTCACATGTGTGAATGTAAAATAAAGACACTTCCAGTCCTGCAAGGTCTCAAAAATCTACCTACCATGCATAAGGAAGCTACCACAGGATAAGCTCCACCAAAATGAGGAAGTAAAACAAAAAACAAGTCAGGAAATCTAACAAAAAAGCAAGGCAAAGGGAATGACTAAAAGTTCCAAGATAAAACTATAAATCAGACCTAGAGAGCAGCCAAACCAGATTTCACTGAGTAAAAAAAAAGTATTTTAAAAGAATGATTTCTACAGCCTAGGGAGAGTTTGGGGTTAAACTGCTGGAAAGTACACAGAAAAGACAGACCAAAAAATGGAAAAAGATTATTAATTCCAGTGAAAACAGTTATACAGAAAAGGAATAGTAATCCTAGTCCACCAGAAGATTCTGCAAGAACAGTGTTTTCGTACATGTAAAAACTAATACTACTGTAACTAACATATTGCCAGAAACTTACTGCTGTTGCAGCAGAACAGGAAATGAGCATGATTGCAGGTATTTGGGGAGAAGGGAGTGCAGGGGATGAAAGAGAGCTAAATTTTTACTTTCCATACTATATAATGCCTAAAATGGAGAAAAAAAATCAAGAACTAGCAATATCAGCATGATATTTTGAAACACAGCAAATGAATCAACAAAAAGTGGTTGTCTCTGGGACCTTGCAGTGAGAGAAGAGGAGGGCCCCTCAGGGAATTGCTTCAAGTTTCTGGGAACAAGCTTCGTTCACTTATGTGAGTATTTAAGTTCTGAAAAAATATAAACTCAAAACAGAACACAAACTTTCACAGCTAATACATAGCTGGGCCAGAACTTGAACTCATGTAACTGAGTTCCCAATCAGGTGTGTTAATTTGTGAGCTCGTAAGGGGCCTGTGTCTTCCTAGTTCCACACCCGCCTAGCACAGAGCCAGCCCTCAAACATGTTTCTGAATGAGTGGGAAAAAGTTAAAGAATGGGATTACTTTCATAACGCCAGAAAATGAATGAGAAGGGCATTCCAGGCAGAGGAAACAGCAGAAGCAAAGACAGGAAACGGAGTGTGAGAGCTAGGCAAGGCAGGGACAAGGGGAGGAGGGGGCAAAGAGAAGCGGCCAGAAAATCCAGTGGCTTCTGGTGGGAGATGCACTGAGCTGGTTGTCCGGAGCCCTGTGGCGGGGGAGTGGGCACACACTGGTGCCTTGTGGACAGATCCAGGTGGCCCTGGGTATTTGAGCCTTGGGGTTTTTTGTCTGTTTTGCAATGATGACAGCAACACTTATTTCTCCCAGCAAATGGTTCCTTCTCAAATGGTTTCAGCTTTTTGAAATCTATAGTACCAGGCTCTCTAAAATCCTGAGGTCTTTTTCAGTTAACCCAACTACAGTACAACTAGTTACTCTAAGTAGCCCCTGCAAGGGCAACTCCACAGGGGTGGACAGGGCAAGCAAAACCTCGTGGAATCCCTACAATGCCACCTTCACCCATTTGGGGGCCTCTTTTTGTTCTTTACAAAAGCATGAAAATCCAGGGTATAAAGGAATCATTACCTCTAGGTGAATATTTGCATCAGATATTACCATTATTCATACATTCACTTCATCCTAAGTCTATAAAGTATAGTTGACACTTGAACAACATGAGTTTGAACTGCGTGAATCCAGAGCATTTTTTTTCCTTAAATACAGTACAGTACTGTAAATGTTTTTTCCTTATGATTTTTTCTTTCTTTCTTTCTTTTTTTTTTAAGTAGGCTCCACACAGGGCTTGAACTCACAACCCTGAGATCAAGACCTGAGCTGAGATTAAGAGTCAGACGCTTAACCCACTAAGCCACCAGGCACCCCTCCTCATGATTTTCTTAATATTTTCTTTCCTCCAGCTTCCTTTATTTCAAGAATATAGTATATAATACATACAACATACAAAATATGCATTGACTGTTTATGTTATCAGTAAGACTTGCAGTTAATGGCAGGCTACTAGTCAAGTTTTGGGGACATTGAAAGTAATATGAGGATTTTCAACTGTTCAGGGGTTAACACTCCAACCTCTGTGTTGTTCAAGGATCAACTGTATTTACTTCATGTTAAGCAGTCTGCTGGAATATAAAGTTCCCGATTTTAAAAAATTTACCTTCTGATGGCAAAATTACTTATAAGATAACAAGATAAGCAATATAATTGGCGTAAACAAAAGTATTGTAGAAACACAAAGGAATAAGACTATTTAAGGAGGTGCCTGGGTGGCTCAGTCCGTTAAGCCTCTGACTCTTGATTTCGGCTCAGATCATGATCTCAGGGTCATGACATCGAGCCCTGCATTGGGCTCCACACTGGGTGTGGAGCCTGTTTAAGATTTTCTCCCTCTCACTCTTCCTCTCTGCCTACCCCCCACTCACACTTGATCGCTCTCTCTCTTAAAAAAAAAAAAAATACTAAGTTTTTTAATGTAAAATATCAAACAGAAGTGAAAGTAAGAGACTAACTAACTCCCATACACCCACCACTCTGCTTTGATCATAACCCTTTGCCAATTTTGTTTCTCTTCTAAATCCACTCATTAACTTTAAGACATCATGTTATTTCATCCACAAATATTTCAGCACATATTTCTAACAGATAGGGACTCTTTCTTTAAACACAGTATGAATCTGAATTGTGAAAACAAAGTTTTTAAGATGTGAGGTATAATTAACATATAATAAAATGCACAGATCTTAAGGTGTTCAGTTGAGTTCTAACACTTGTATAGTCCTGTGTAAAAACTACCCAGAACAAGATATAGAACGTTTCTATGGCCCGGAAAGTTCCCACATGCCTCCTTCTAGTCAATCTAGTCAACACTCAGATGACCACTTTCTGATCTGTTACCATAGATCACTTTTGCCTGTTCTAGGACTTTTATAAATGGAATCATAGAGTATGTATGAGTAACAGATTTCTAGTCCAAAAAAAAGGGGGGGGAACCATTTCTGGAGGAAAGAACTACATGTTTAACATATAAAGGTGTATTTGCGGAATGCTGAGAAGTTCAAGAGGGATGAAAACCAGGACTGGTAGTAGACAAGGCTAGAAGAGGAGGCTCATCGGAGAGCCAGGGTTTCTGGATTAAACTCCATAGTTAGTTCTGGGAATGAAGTTATGAAATAAACTTTTCCCGATGCAAAACATTTCTCTGACCTTAAAAGTTGGTCAGTTCTGTCAATACGCTCCTTTCTCCTCAACCCTCCAGCTAAGGGTGACCAAGACCGGAGAAGCATGCTCTAACCCATCCCTCTTCATTCTCATCTTGTGATGAGGCTCCTTTGCCATCTCAGGGAAGGAACAAACCTCCCCAAACCCCCCAAAACCTTTCTTATGAGAGGGCACATTTTAAACAAGCAATCCCAAGTCTGAGGGGCAGCCTTACCATTATCTGGATTTCTCTCTTGCACACCTGGAGATCATGCTCATTGTTGACAAACATGCGTTTCAAGGCACATTTCATTCCATTGCTTGTCCTCACCAGAAACACGATAGCAAATCCACCTGTGAGGGAAACACACATACAAGCTCTTTTGAGTCGTGTTCAAAAAGTTAGTTGGATAACCACAGTGGCTGCAGCTCTGTGCTGTCACTATTAATGCTACTGATGCCATCATCAGCTAGACCTAAGGGTTGGCCTGGCCCAGAAGGCACTCTTGGAGTCAAGGGACTCAGACATTACTATGGGATTGGGTGGCAAGAGTCAGAAAATTGTTCCTGAACACCTATGTCAGGAAGAAAGAAGAATAGTAACTATCTTGTAAAGAACCTACAAATAAACAGATGAACAAACAGATGAAGAAAAAAGAACTACATTCCAACCACTGTCCTAGGCACTTTGAGCTCTTATTTAATTCTTACTATAATCCTGTGAGGCTGGGTATTATTTTTCCCTTAAAGACGATTACTAGCTAAAGAAAACAGAGGCTCCAAGAGATTAGATTCAACCAAGGACTTTAAAAAAAAATTAAATCCAGCACTTAACCAGAGAGGCTTGGAAATTATTTTAATAAGTGTTATAATAATAGTTGTCAAATTCAAGAAGCTTTCTCTTCCTTCTCAACCCTCCTCACCGCCCCCCGCCCCAACTGGGATCTAACAATTGACCTTGAGGGGGCGCCTGGGTAGGTCAGTCGATAACCATCTGCTCTGGTCATGATCCCAAAGTTCTGGGAAGGAGCCGCATCAGGTTCCCTGCTCAGCGGGGAGCCAGCCTCTCCCTCTCCCGCTCCCCCTACTTGTGTTTCCTCTCTCTAGCAAATAAATGAATAAAAAAAAAATGACCTTGAGGATTCCTCCTGCCATTCCTACCTCATGGGCTACTGAAAAGACACAAAATATAGGTATGAAAGTGCTCCTCAACACAGCAGACACCAGCAAAGTATAACTCAATTACTGGGCAGATGTTTTAATGTCCACATCAACCCTTCCCTTAAAGACCAAAATTCTTTAAAAAGAATTTTATATAACTCTAACAGAAATTCTTAAATGCTCTGGATTGGTTACACCTTAGCATTCCACAGATTCTTATAACTCCTTCCTTCCATCTCATTCCCCAGACATTGCAGGAGGTGTTCAGTGCCATTGTTAACAGGGGTTATAAATAGATAAGGTGCAGCAAAGCTGTCAAAGCTGAAGGCTTTGGGATAAGCAGCAATTAGACTGGGCACTTAGTCCATCTGCCTGCTTGTACACCATCATAATTTAGCTTGAACTATCCTGCGCATTGACCCTGGGTAGCAAGAAAAAAAAAGGTAGTGAGGCTATTCTCTGCACACAGGTAATCACTAATTGGATGGAGGGGGACACAGAGTGAAGTAACCAGTGTGGGAAGTTGAGCGGAGGTCCTGGTATAGCGCTGGGGCCAGCTGCCACATGCAAAACTGATAGAGGGCAAAAGCAGTGACTCTCTAGATCCTGAAGCAGAAGTCTTGAGTCCTGTTGAAACTCTCTACATCCTCTAAGGCCCAGTGGCACTTGAGCACCTGTCTGTTGATGTCTGTGGCCATTTCCTGGTGTACCCTCACAATGTGTATTCTTTTTCAAGTCTGCTTGTATAGGTTTCTGCAGCTGGTAATCAAAGAGAGTTTCAATCATAAAGCACTCTTGCATGTTTTCATACAACACACACATAATACTGTGTTTACAAAAATGTTAATGGGCTCAAATGTTCCAAGTGTGCATTCTGATAATGTTTACCAGAGATGGCATGTTTGTAGATTTCCTATCACAACGTCCTTCTTCAGGAGTCAGATAAGCACTAAGATTTGCCGTAAAGTCTTTAATTTCCACGGTCATCTTGAATCCTTGTATCTCAGTAACATTTTCTATTTTCTTGTAATACTTTACAGTCCACTTACACTGCTCAATTGTCAATTTTAATTCTAGAAATTTACTTTAAAAATTTGTTTAAAATCCTACCATGTATTGACAAGTAGAGGTGTTATGACACACACACACACACACACAATCTCAATTTTAAGATGCATATTTTTTACATTTGAATTTTTAGGATATCAGAATTTTTCTTATAATAAATATGCACAGGGGCGCCCGGGTGGCTCAGTTGTTGGGCGTCTGCCTTCGGCTCGGGTTGTGATCCCAGGGTCCTGGGATCAAGCCCTGCATCAGGCTCCCTGATCCACGGGAGGCCTGCCTCTCTCTCTCCCACTCCCCATGCTGTGTTCCCTCTCTCACTGTGCCTCTCTCTGTCAAATAAATAAATGAAATCTTTAAAAAAAAAAATGTACATTGAATGCAGTAGTACTTAATCTTCTTTTCCCCAAAAAGCTATTAAATTCATGTGTCTTATTTTCAATCAGAATGAGAAATGCTAATATAAATTATAAAATAATTATTTTGTAACAGTCCAAGCGAGTATTCATTTTATAGGTATTCACATTTTTTAAAAATATTTTTTTTATTTATTTATTTGAGATAGAGAGAGAAAGAGAGCACAAGCAGGGCAGAGGGAGAGGGAGAAGCAGGCTCCCCACCAAGCAGGGAGCTCGATGCAGGGCTCTATCCCAGGACCCTACGATCATGACCTGAGCTGAAGGCAGATGCTTAACCGTTAACTGAGCCACCCAGGTGCCCCAGGTATTTGAATTTTTTATTTTTATTTTATTTATTTATTTATTTATTTTTAAAGATTTTTATTTGAAAGAGAACACAAGCAGAGGAAGCAGCAGGCAGAGGGAGAGGGAGAAGCAGGCTCCCCACTGAGCAGGGAGCCCAATGTGGGGCTCGATCCCAGCACCCCGGGATCATGACCCAAGCCAAAGGCAGCCACTTAACCGACTGAGCCACCCAGGCACCCCTGAATTTTTTTTTTTAAATCACAGAACTACAAACTTTGTATCAGCAATGCTCCTGAGAAGCATTAAAGAGGGAGGCTTAGGAATCCCATGGCTAATTATGCAGAACCTGTCACTCTGCTGACTGTCCAAACGATGTTCTTTCCACTTTACCCATCTTAGAGAAAGCCTGCATAACAGGCCCTTTAGATACTAAGGAGACATCCAACAGTGCTGTAGAACATGAGCCTGGAAGGGCCATTTCTACAGTTCTGTGATGCATGGAACCACTGAAGGACAGGGCAGTTCTTGCAGAAGCAGGCTGACGATGCAGCAATCTGAGAGAACTGCCACCAGATGGAAGCAGTGTAGTCTCTCTGGCCAGTGTAGCAAGATGACCTTTCCAGCCGAAACTGAAGAAATGTGGCGAGTGCCTACGTCACGATCCAGGCAAGCACAAAGGGTTGAGAAGAGCCAGCCAAGATTCTCAAAGCCTATGACTATCACAGATCTAAAGGTAAAGCAACGAACCCGTATGCCTAACACAGAGGGAACCACATGATTTAGCTTCTATGCCCACAAAAGGGCTTATTTGTAGGTGAGAAGCATGTTAAGGCAGAGTTCCTTGATCGTGAGATCAAATCCAAAGGCTGCTAGGATGTGTCAGTTTAAAGGTGTTGGTCACTATCAATGTGCAGTTGGCCGACTAGAGATGTAAGTTACTCAGTTAGGAAGAAGAGGGGAGACAGCACCACTTGAGGTACTGCTCTAGCACAGGCCCGGGGCCACCGTATAGATCGGGGTACGAAGATTCTTGGCCACAGCTAAACAGAGCTCAGGCTGTTACACAAGAAGGCAACTATAAGACTGTCAGAAGAGATGCTTATTTCAGATTAAGGTGCATCCCAAGACCTTGATTAAATGGAAAAACCTAAAGCTGAGCTGGGGACAGTTCGGACAGAGATAAGAAAAGCTAACATGCAGCAGAGCCTGTGCCAGTCTGCCCACTAGAATATGTGCCAGTCGCTTGGCCTACTTGCATTCTTTTTTGAAACACTAAGATATTCCCTATGATTTCACTGGAATCCATTTTGGGGGGAAATTCATGAATTTATTGAATCACAAAGGGAAAAAGGATTCATTCCATGATGTGAGGTGAGCAAGTGAAATAGCCGTGATAATTTTGACACAGACACATTTTAGCCCCTTAAATATGCTGGAATATTCTTTTATTTCCACAAAGAAACATGCTTTCTCCCACTTTCCCTAAAATATATAGCACTTTTTTAAAAATTTTTTTAAAGATTTTATTTATTTGAGAGGCTGAGAGAGAGAGAGCGAGAGAGAGAGTGCTCAAACCTGAGCAGGGGGAGGGAGAAGCAGACTCCCCGCTGAGCAGGGCGCCCGACGCAGGGCTCCATCCCAGGACCCTGGGATCATGACCTGAGCTGAAGGCAGACACTTAACCAACTGAGCCACCCAGGCGTTCCAAATATATAGCACTCTTGGGTATATCTCTATTTTTTTTGTATTTTGGCTTTTGAAAAAATTTTTTTAAAAATTCAATTTAACATATATTATATTATTAGTTTCAGGTGGAATTTAATGATTCATCACTTACATATAATACCCAGTACTCATCACAAGTGCCCTCCTTAATGCCCTTCACCCTCTTACCCCATCCCCCACCCACCTCCCCTCCAGCAATCCTCCGTTTGTTCCCTATAGTTAAGAGTTTCTTATGGTTTGCCTCCCTGTTTTCATCTTATTTTATTTGTCCTTCCCTTCCCCTATGTTCATCTATTTCTTAAATTACACACATGAGTAAAATATGGTATTTCTCTTTCTCTGATTTCTTTTGCTTAGCATAATACCCTCTAGTTCCATCCACATCATTGCAAATGGCAAGATTTCATTCTTTTTGATGGCTGAGTAATAGTCCTGTGTGTGTGTATGTGTGTGTGTGTGTGTGTGTGTGTGTGTGTGTGTGTGTGTATGTACACACCACTTCTTTTTTATCCATTCATCTGTCAACGGACATTTGGGCTCTTTCCATAGTTTGGCTATTGTGGACATTGCTGCTATAAACATTAGAGTGCATGTTCTCCTTCGCATCACACTATGTTTGTATCCTTTGGATAAATACCTAGTAATGCAACTGCTGGGTCATAGGGTAGCTCCCCCTCATTTTTAATGATGTGGATGGGTACTTATCACTCACTATGAGATTAGAGATTTTTGTCTCTTTGGTTCCCCTCTGTATCCTCATGCCCTAGAATAGTGCCTAACATACATCAGGCACTCAAAAATTAATTAACTTTCCTCTTACCGTCACTACAGAGAATAGAAAAGGCTACAGAAAGTGGTGGTGGGGAGACCATGGGAAACTAAAGCAATGGCTCATGTAAAGGAACAGCCACTACACAACTCCTGGTAATCAGTGCCACAAGAATATGGACCCAGATCTGCTAGTTCCTAAAGATAAGCTGGAAACCCAAAACTGTATGTGAAATATCCAGATGTAAACACTAGCAACAATCACATTTTAAATTAACGCTGGACAGGCTGACACTACAAAGCTAAAGGAAATGCATCTGAAAGGCTGAGTCTCTGAGCCTATGGTTTCCTCCATCTAATCTAGTCTAACCCCTCATCTTACTGATGGCCAGGGGAGGAAGTCCCACAGCCAGCGTTACACAAAGTGAAAATATATATATATATAGGCTCCTACACTGGTTATCACAGTTCTTGCCTCCCTTCCCTAAAGAGGAATTTACAGAATTTGCCCCTACCCAGCATTTGTATTTGACTTTATACTTTTTCAAAGGCATTTCAAAATCAATTATTTCATTTATATTTTCACAATAACTGAATGAGGCAGATGAACTACCCACTGTCCTCATTTTCCTGATAGGAAAGAAACAGAGAGAGATTAAGCTCCTGTTACAAAAATATACAAAGCTAGTTAGTGGTAGAGAGCAAACTAGATCACTCATCTTTTTAAATGTTTTAAACCAACTTTATATACAATACAATGCACCCTTTTAAGTGTAGAGTTTGATGAGTTTTCATACCCTTATACTCTCTTTCAGCCATCACCTCCATCAGTCCATCACTGTGAACAGCTCCATGTGCGTCTTTGCAGGCAACCACCCCCTCCCATACTATCTCCTGTAACTTCTGATCTGCATTCGGTCCTGTGGATTAGTTTTGCTTGCTCCAGAATAAATGGAATCATACAGTATGTACTATTATGTTTGGGTTCTTCTGTATAATATTTCTGAGATTCATTTTCATTGTTACATATATCTGTAACTTGGGGTTTTTTAAACTGCAGACTAGTATTGCATGATATAGATATTCTCCACAATTAGCTTATCCATTCACCTTTTAAAGAACATTTGCATTGTTTCTACTTGGGGCTGTTATAAATAAAATGTTCATATAGAAGTCCATTTTTTTATAGACATAAGTATTTATTTCTCTTGGGTAAATAACTAGGAATGGAATTGCTGGGACATATGGTTCTTAAGTGTATATTCAGCTTTATAAGAAACTACTAAGTACTTCTCCACAATAGTTGTACTATTTTGCACTCCCAACAGCCACACATGAGCATTCTGGCTGTTCTACACCCTCATCAACACTTGGTATTGTTAATTTTTTCTTTTAGCCATTCTAGTGAGTGTGTAGCAATATTTCATTATGATTTTAATTTACATTTCCCTATAGATCCTTCAGCATTTAAACTCCTAGGATTAGCTGCTCTGCAGCACCTTCCTGATGAAAGGCTTTAATAAGCATAGGATCACAGAGTCACGGATGAGTTACTGAGGTCATGTGGACTTCTACCTCTCAAGCAGAGGACAGAAGTGCCGAGTTCTCTTCTGTGAGCAGCAGACAAGTGAGAATTTATATACAGAGGGAGAATTATATATCTCTAAAAATTTTCAACTCTGACACCAATAAGCGATCCTGGCCCTCAATATCATTTTCATGGCTGAAGCTTTTTAAGCAAAACCTCCTCAGGAGCCTCATCATGATATTCAACATCAGCAAGGGGGCTTCTGAAAAACTAAATGTAGTACCTCTCCCGGCTTTGTTTTGAAGATTGAATCACGCTAGATAGTACCAGGCCCCAGGGACTGCTCTGAATGAATCAAGACCTGACCAGCAACTTCCACTGAGCAAAGAAAAGTGAGGGTTGGGGGTGGTAAGGTGATGGGGAAGAGAAGAAAAACACCAAAGTGACTATCTCCAGAATGGTGTGCACAGAGATGGGAAACAGCTGAGCAGACAATGAGAATGATTAGACCTAGGACAAAGAGACAACAGAAGCCCAGCACGGTGCTGAGACAGGGTTTCTTGATCTGCTGCCAAAGAGGTTTGGTTGGATATTTTAATATTGGGCATAGATTCTAGCCACAAAAATCTGAGACCTGTGTATTTCGTACAGGTAAGGGAAACTTCATTTCCTAACCTAAGTCCCACCTACAGTTATAGAAACGGCTTCCACTTGTCTGAGGTGAAAGGAACCATAGAATACCAAAATGAGAAAAACCTCATCCGGACCCATATTCTGCTCTTGTCTTTCACTTTCTACCCTACAAACTCTTTGTTTCCCTTTTAAAATAAGATTTAACCCAATGAATGCTGTTTACTTATTGCCATTTCTCTTCAAATGACACAAGGAAGAGAAAATGAGCATAGAACCACCCTCGGAAGCTTTTCTGAAGAATCGTACAGAGAACCCAGTTAAAGTGGAATTTAGCCAGGACACAGAACAGTAAGGGCAACACTGGACAAGTTGCTGGATCTCTTTGGCCTCCATTTTCTCAACTGCAGAAATTATGACGAAACTAGTGGTTTTCAAACAGTTCCTCAGAGCCCTAGGACACAAGAGGTATTTCAGTGACCCCAGGAGGAAAAAAAGGATTCCACGTAAAGGTAGTACTCTGCACACAGCTTCTTTCTACCTGTTTAATATTAATTCTGAAAAAGACACTGGGAAAAAGGGGGGGGGGTGACCCTGCTTTAAAGGAGAAGGAAAATAGTACTCAAAAATATTCTATAGTTTTATGTACAAGTATTTTATAAAGAGAAAAGGATTATACCACTGCAAGTCATCCAAAGGGCCCTTACGTACACACCTGCTGTGGATATAAATACGTGCAGGCAGTTTCTGGGGCAGGGGCTGTGCCACTGTATCCACTGTGCACTAAGACCCTGCAGTCTTCCTTTGCGGTGCGACAGGTTAGGCTCCAACCCTGGCTGGAGCAGGCCACTATCTCTGAGAAGCCCTGTCCTCTCATCTCTCAAGGGCGGCTGGTATCTCCCTCTCAGTTTGGGGGAGGATTATGTGATAAGCAGAGCAGCAAGCACATAAAAGGTTATGTGATGGATATAGGGTTCCATCCTTAACCCCCCCAATCCTTTGTATTTGTATGATACCTAGCTTAGCATAAAGCTCTAAATCTGGAATATCTTCTTGAAACCAAGGGCATAAAATCCATACACCAATAGGGAACAGACAGATCGTGCAAAGGAGAGAAACAGTCCAGGTATCACAAAATGTTATAGACAGAGGCCAGTGACACAGACTCGCTGTCAGAAAGACCATGGGTTGGGGACTGCACCAACCAGAAAGTGCGTGCCCCAGCTCATAGGCAGCCACTCCTCAAATCCCAGCCCATCACTGCCATGGAGGAATGTGGGCTGAGGGTTGCCAAGTTTTTTGACTTCCAAGAGAAGCTGGAGTTTTCTGTGAAATCTGCTGATTTTTGTTATTTATTTATTTATTTATTTATTTATTTGGCTCCCTGCCCAGCATGGAGCTCAACGCAGGGCTTGCACTCACAACCCTGAGATCAAGACCTGGGCTGAGACCAAGAGTCGGACACTTAACTGACTGAGCCACCCAGGTGCCCCGAAATCTCCTGATTTTTAAATCCAGGCAACAAACTTAAAAAAAAAAAAAAACCCAACTTTTTTTGTTTTTGTTTTAAGATTTTATTTATTTATTTGACAGAGAGAGACACAGCGAGAGAGGGAACACAAGCAGGGGGAGTGGGAGAGGGAGAAGCAGGCTTCCCACAGAGCAGGGAGCCCGATGCAGGGATCGATCCCAGGACCCTGAGATCATGACCTGAGCCAAAGGCAGATGCTCAACGACTGAGCCACCCCGGTGCCCCCCCCCCAAATCTCTTAAAACCTGTGCAGTTAAGGAAACCTATTTCCAGTTGGGATTGAACTTGAGAACACTGCTTTGATCTCTGAGCACCTTGTGAAGCAAGCAATCTCCATTTGGCTGGCTGGGAAACCGAGGTACCGAGAAAAACCTAGATGGCCTAGTCCTGCCACTTAGCGGCAGGACCAGGGCTAGAATACAGGTGTGCCAGTTCCTGGCCCTCACCTTGTTCCACCTTCTCCTGCCACCATCCCCTCTCTTTAGCAGTAAACCATGCCCACCTCTACTGTCAGGGAAAGTAAGGGAAAAGACACAGTGACAGGCCAGGGGGCCTCTCCAGCTGACCAGGTAGGAGCTTGGGTATGCAGTCTGCAGTGTCTGTGAGCTCCCATAGACAGTGACATCAAGAGGCCGACAAACACCCATCTACTGTATACTCACATCAAGGACGACTTTGCCAAAAGTTTCAGAAGGAACAAAAATTTTCAAAACTCTGTCACAGATGGCAAGGAACACAACAAAGATTTTACAGGAGAAAAGGTCAGGCTGCATCATTTGTCAACACTGATTTCAGTGGGGACTTGGAGTTTGTTGGGGTTTTTTTTTTTTTAACGTCAGTCTCTCTTTATTTGCCTCAAATTAAAAATCACCATGTACCAGCTCCTTCTGGGGAACATGTCTAAAGCAGTCCCTTCCAGGCAGAAAGAACACCCAGATGGGGGAAGACTAGAGATATTCAACTTTCTCCCCGCCCCCGGCCCCCCATCAGGAACCATGGGCACAAAGTCAGAGACTGGCAAACTCTGGCAGCTGTGCTGAAACATCAACCCAATCCAGTAAGTCCACAGCCCAGGCTGAAGGTGGGGCAGATGGCAACTGCCTCTTCCTCTCCAGGACGGGGATAACTGGAGAGCATCCCCAGCTCAGGGGGTTCTCTGTAGGGGTTTGACAGGAGTCTCTTAAAAGAAAGGAGAGAGACATTTCCAGGGAAGGCACCTGGCTGGCTGGAACAAAAGGTTAGAGCACACACACATACACACACACACACACACGCACACACCCCAGAGGTGTGTGGAGAAGTACTGCACCCAGAACCAGAGCACGCGGGGCCGTGTCTGTCAATAGTGAAGGCCAAGCAAGAGAGAGACTTCCCCGAGCTCCCCAGCCCCACCTTCCCTGTCCCGTTCCCATGGGGTTAGCTATTGGACAAAGGAGAGAGAAAGGGTAAGAGACATCAGTAGGGCACGTTCTTTGTTCACTTAAATCCACTGAGCAGCTTCCCTGAGTCAGGCTGAGCCATTTTCTGTTCTCTCTACTACAGGCAGGGTGATGATCTTCTAAAAACGCAAAGTGAGTATCATCAGCTGTGTGGAGCTCCTCAGTGGCTTGCTGCCCCGCTGTGAACAGAACTCCAAACGCTGGCTACGGCCTGCAAGGCCCCACATGATGGGACGTGATCTCACTCATACACACTCTGGTCCAGCCCCAATTGCCTTCTTTCTTCCTCAGTGTTACTTAGGCTCCACCCTCCCTAAAGATTTCTGGGCATGCTACTGCCTTTGCCCCATGCACTCTTGGCCTGACCAGCTCCTACTAAGCATCCTTCGGGTTTCAGGCTGTTACTTGGATGAGGCTTCCGTGATTGCCCCTGGTCCCACCCCCTTCTTCTGACTTACGTTAAATCCCTTGTTACACACAGCACCCTCTACTTTTCCTTTGGGACATATCAGGAGTATAATTAAATACTTAGGTGGGTAATTCCTGGTTTGATGCCTTCTTCCCCTGAACCCCATAAACTGCACACGATCAGGGGCAATGCCTGACTCACCGCGGCCTCTGTCACCCAGTGCTGTGCACAATGCATAAAACGTACTCAGTGTTTGTTATACAATGTGTCTGCCTAGCACCATAATGGACACGCCCCCACCCCGAAAAAAAAACCTAAACAACAGAAAACACGACACGGTCCCAGGCTTTCAGAAGATTAAACTCTAGTTTGGGATAGAAGGGACACATTTTGAGAAAAGGTCCCCTGGGGAAAAGGTAGTCGACCCCTATAAAGAAAAGCCCTGAGTGCTCAGCCTCGCACAACTGAGGGCGTTGTGAGACGAGCGCCAGACAGGACAGTTACGTGGGCAGCATGCTCATGGTGCGGCACTGTGGAGAGCTGTACAGAAATCTCTGTGCTGTCACACACTGACACTTCCTCTATGCACCATCCCTTCTTTTAAAAATAACCCTTGAGCTGGAAATGAAAACCCTCTTCAGCTGAGAAGGAAAGGAAATCAAACACCCCCATGCTGCATCCTGCATCATCCCTCCCCTGAACAAGTGGAGAGCCTCTTGGGCCTGAACTGTCTCACTCTCCCTAAGCCACTGGTGCCAGCAATCTTCTGATAAGTGGTGTGCAAACAGAGCGGCTGAGGTCAGCTCCGTCAAACCCCAACTGCAGACATCCAAGCTCTGGCTCTAATCATTTCCACCAAGCCTTGGTGTGTGTTACTGGTCCACACTCTCCAAAGGAGAACTGGGGTTTTGGCAAAGGCAAAAGATGGCTGACATGCTCTCAGCTCCCAAATGTAATTCTAGAGCATTCCACCTTCACTTCACGCTAAAGCCTTTTGTCTGAGGTTCAGGATTTCTGGATCTATGACCCATCACTGCCATACGCCATCCCCTAGGTGTGGTCCCTCCCCCTGGACTTGTGCACCAGCTCACTGTTTCCTTCCCCGCCCAACAGCTGCCATCATCAAGTTGATTTCACTGAGTCTTAACAATTCTATCCCTTAAACTTCTCCAGGATCCATCCTCTCTACTCCATCCCTGGGGCTTCTTCACACTCTCCTCTTTTCTTACCAGGAAAACTAAAATAGAGTCCTCAGTTTCTGTGCCTTGAATCTCTTTCTCTTCTAAAACTCATATCTAATAACTCCTCTTAAAAGCGTTCATTAGTTCCCCAGAATAAAGACCAAATTCCTTACACAGCAGTATGTAAGAACTTTTATATCTTCCATTTTACTATGAAAAATTTCAAACACACAGTAAAGTTGAGAGGATCATACTTCAAATAGCCACACACCCACCACCTAGAGTCTACAATGTTAACATTTGGTATACTTGTTTTATCACGTATATATCATCCATCTATGCAAATACAAACTTGTCTATTTTGACCCATTTCCAAGTAAGGTGGAGACCTCAGTGCCCTTCATCCTAAATTCTTTAGCATGCATATCTTTAACTTGTGTCCAGAGTTCATGATTCTTTTTTGGGGGAGGGAAGGAGGGTAGAAATAAAATCTATTTACAATGAAATGTACAAATCTTAAGTTTATTATTGGATGAGTTTTGATAAATACACACACTCAATGTAACCCAGACCCCTACCAAAATATCAGACCTTTCCATCACTCAGAAAATTCCCTCATACCCCTTTCCAGACAACCCCATCTTTGTACCCCCTGAGAGACAACCACTGTTTTGACTTTTCATCGATTGCTGGGTTTGCGGGCTTTAGAACTTCACATAAATGGAATCGTACAGTGCAGGCTTTTTTTGTGTGTAAGGATCTTTCACTCACCATAATAGCTTCTATTGTTGAGTGTAACAGTATATTACTTTTTTATTTTTTTAAGATTATTTATTTATTTGACAGAGAGAGAGAGAGAGAGAGACACAGCAAGAGAAGGAACACAAAACAAGCAGGGGGAGAGGGAGAGGGAGAAGCAGGCTTCCCACGGAGCAGGGAGCCCAATGCGGGGCTCGATCCCAGGACCCCGGGATCACGACCTGAGCCGAAGGCAGACGCTTAATGACTGAGCCACCCAGGCGCCCCAACAGTATATTACTCTTATTGCTAACCTGTTTATCCTTTCTTTTACAGAGAGACACTGAGTTATTTCAGATTTGGAGCTATTATAGAGGAAGCTCTACATGCATTCTTGTACAAGTCTTTTGTATCATAAAATAAGTATTTCTCTTGGGTAAATAACTAATACCCAAGAGTGTAAGTGCTGGGCCACCAAATAGGTGTATATTTGGTTTTATAAGAAACTGCCGGACCTTTTCCCAAAGTGCTTATATCATTTTATACTCCCACCAACAATGTATGACAGCTCTAGACCCTTTATAATTTAAAGACAGCCCTGCTCCCCCCCCAGCTCCCAATGCTCCCACCTCCTCCACCACCAAGCTTTCAGAACTTGAATCTTTCTGCCCCTTTATCCCCAGGAAGGAGGTCCACATGGGCTATTTCCTTTGCCTAGAATATCCTGTCCCAATCTTGTGCTCGATAAAAGTTCACCTCCTCTGTGAGGTCCTCCCTTTTCCTGACAATCACCTCCAGGCTTTCATATTACATATGAAATATATACATATTTGGCCATTCCCTTTATTGTCACACTTATCACGATGTGTTGTGATTATCTGTGATATGTTGATCTCTTCAGTAGATAGGCTGAGGCCAAGAGGGAGCCACTCTTTTCTGCCTTGGTAGAAATAATGCTTGTTATGTTATATTTTATGACATACTATATGATACTTTACAAAGGGTTTTTTTTTTTTTAGATAAAGTGTACTATTTATACTTTATGATACTTGAATGTCATCATTAAACACCAGCTTAAGGACTCTGAATACTATGAAATCATAGAGACAACATTCCACATTGTTTTCCAGGTGGGGCACTCTGGGTCACCAAAGAAAATTAAAATGTCAAGAACTTCTTATTCCTCTTGGAATCCTCAGGGCTACCACAGTGCTTGGTACATGATAGATGATGAACAGATGTCTCACAAATAGCAAATCCAATAATGTTGTTTCTGTGCTTACAATTCTCTGCTAGCTCTCAACCAGCTATAAGATCAAAATCCTCGTCTTAACGTGGTATACAAGGCCCATCATAATCTGCAGCCCACAGTGAACTGAGCTGTCTGGACAGCATCCGCTAATGCCTCCATGCTTTCTCCTTATATTCTCTATCTGGAATACCTGTCTTCTGTTTCGTTAGTAAACCTGTGGCTCTAAATACAAGTGTAGCTCAAACCAGAACTCCTCTGTGAACTTTCACCTCAAAGAATGCCCATCCCCACATTATTTTCTTACCCTGATTATATCCCACCTGCCTGCATACTAGTCTGTCTCACTAGGACTATTCTTTCAGAGGACAGAGATTTTACTTTATTATTATACATCATGAGAAACACAGTGGTCTAGTTTACCATACTCTTCACCCCATGCTGAAATAAGATTAGATGTGCTGTATCAAGTGACCTCCTTCTCCTAGCTGAACTGAACTGGTCCAGGAGTGGGCAGCTGATGCACACTCTCCCTTGAGAGCCTGAGGCAAGAAAATGGCTTCCAGTCATGGAATGAGGAAGTTGTGGGGATAAAAGATACAATAGAGGGAATACAGTCAACAGTGCTATATGGTGATAGATGTTAACCACACTTGTGGTCAGCCTAGCATAATGTATAGACTTGGTGAATCACTCTGTTGAACTAATGTAACACTGTGTGTCAGCTATCCTTCAATTAAAAAAAAAAGTTCTGTCAAACAAAGGGGGGGCAGGAAAATGGAGCAGACGCTTGGAAGAAGCTGCAATGCAAGGCTATGTGGCTCCAAGGGGAGAGGTATAGACAAAAGAGCCATCTGAAAACTTTCCAACAGTCACAAAATTCAGCTTCATTTCTTACTGTTGGGTTCTGGAAGGTTCCACTATATTTATCCAATAGATTCCTTTTTACTTAATCTAATTTGAATTAAAGTTCTGTTCCTTGACCCTGATGACCCTAAGAAACCTTGTACCAGTATGATTATAGAATACATGAGCTCTGATACAATCTAGGCTTTAATAATTTTAACCGATACAGGCTCCTTTAACAAAAAGTGCCCAGAACAGAATGTTAAAAGAAAGTATTTAAAATTGCACTTGAAGAGTGAGAATTTTTCAGTTACAGACTAGATTTACATTAAAATAGAATCTGCAATCATACACAAAGATCTATGGCAGAAAATGGTCAAAATCTATTTGGGAAAGGACAGTCATAAGGAATTTGAACAGGGGAACATGGTCTGCATCATAACCTTTGTTGGGCTCACAGATCAGAGTCAAGGAGTGGGGGAATCCTCAGCACCCAGAACAGTCATTATCTGGTAAAGCCAGGAAGATCATTTTTACCCAGGATTATCAAAAGAAATCATAAAGAAGATGACTTAGCTCTCCAATGAGAGGAAGCAGAGAAAGCAGACAGGGTGGAATCTTTCGTACCAAGTGAAAAAAGAGCTCAGGCATGGGCAACCCCAGGGAGGCTGTTAAGTCTCCAAAAGGATCAGGCATACACCAGCACTGACCAATGCACTGAATTACGTGTGGGGAAAACTCCCTCTGCTCTGCTGTACAACCAGGGTCGGGACTAGGATGAGCAGAGTGAGGCACATGCCATAGGCACAAAAAGACAAAGTCAGTATTACGGATTTTTCCTTTTGAATCGGGCTGCAGTATGGCTGGACACAGCAATGTTAAACTGATCCCGTATTTTATTTTTTTGTTTCTTAGAGCACGAGCAAGAGGCTGGGGGGGGTGGGGCCGGGCGGCGGGCAGACAGAGAGGGAGAAAGAATTGTAAGCAGGCTCCAGGCCCAGCATGGAACCTGACACGGGGCTCCATCTCATGACCCTGAGATCATGACCTGAGCTGAAATCAAGAGTTGAGGCTCCCCAAACTGATCCTGTATTTTAAACTCTGATATTTTGTTCATCGTGGTTTTTTACATTCATTTTTATTTTTTAAATATTGCATAAAAATATTATTAAGGTTGATTACTGAGTTTTAGGGTGCTCCTTAAATTCTGCACTTGAGGTAAGCACCTCACTCTAGTCTTGGCTCTATGTGAAACTGCTGTCTGCACTGGAGAGAAACCTGCCCAGGCACTGGTGTCCATACTGTCCTTGCATTCTACTCCCTGGCAGACTTAAGAGGTCAAGACACACCTGTGGGGGTGGGGGGCACAGAAACTCAGTGAGTGACTCTAAAGGGAGTGGGGGCTGAGCAACAGGAAGAGACACAGAATGGTGGAGTCTGTTTCTCGCTTTCTGTGGCAACTACAGTGACGCAGTAAAGCTCCAGAGATGGCCTACTCCCAAGCCCTCTTGGACACAGCAGAAATCAGACTTGACTCAGGCACCAAACATAAAGAAACCAAATTTCACTGAAACTGAGATCAAGTATTAACAGCCCAGATACCAGGGATGCCTTGGGTGGCTCAAGTCAGTTAAGTATCTGCCTTCGGCTCAGGTCATGACCCCAGAGTCCTGGAATGGAATCCTGCATTGGGCTCCCTGCTCTGAGGGGAGCCTGCTTCTCCCTGTGCCTGTGTGCTCTCTCTCTCTCCCTGACAAAAAAAGCAGCCCAGATACCAAATGAGTATAAGCTCATCAACTAGACTGGTAACAAATGAGTACCAACCCCAACAGAACAGAGAAATATAAGTTAGGGAGAAAAGTGGGTCTTGCGATAATAAGAACCTTCTAGCCCTCAACAAAGGGTTGAAGAAAGAAGCTACGGGGTCAGTGCAGAGCCTATGGAAAAAAATATCTAAAGCTTGATTAAGAAAGTGCTCACTCTCTCAAGAGCCTGGACAAGGCACTAGGCAAAAACCAATATGTCATAGGGTTCTAAGAGGTTTATGCCAAACAAGGAAGGGAAGTAGGTCTGAAGAACAGAGGATCCCACCCAATCTGGAAGAAGAGGAGGACAATTTGACCCAAGTATCCAGTACTATCGTTAAGGCTATAAAGTTGAGGAGAGGGATGTATAGCTATTAAAATATTTAACATTTTTAAAATACTAAAATGTGCTCAAGATAGCAAATTAAAAAAACAAGCTCTAGCCTTGTTAAGAACACAATTATGTGAAAATGCATATGTGTAGCAAGAAGACTAGAAGAAAATACAACAAAATGCTATGATTAAAACATGCAAAAACTTTCGAAGACTGGATAGCCTAGGGATGATGGGATCATAGATGATTGGTTTCTTCCTTATCCTGTTCTCTATTTTCCAAAGTTTTTTAAAGATTTATTTATTCAGGGATGCCTGGGTGGCTCAGTCAGTTAAGCGTCTGCCTTCGTTTCAGGTCATGGTCCCAGGGTCCTGGGATCGAGTCCCACATCGGGCTCCTTGCTCAGCGGGGAGCCTGCTTCTCCCTCTGCCTGCCGCTCCCCCTGCTTGTGCGCGTTCTCTCTCTCTGTCTCTCTGACAAATAAATAAAATCTTAAAAAAAAAAAGATTTATTCATTTTGGGGGGGCAGAAGGAGAGGGACAGAGAGAATCCTCAAGCAAACTCCCCACTGAGCGTGGAGCCTAATGCAGGGCTCCATCCCACGACCCTGGGATCATGACCTGAGCTGAAAACAAGAGTCAGACACTTAACCAACTGAGCCACCCAAGCACTCTTCCAAATTTTTTATAATGACCATATATTATCTTTCTTAAGTTATAAAAACACACACTTTTAGTTGTTTTTAAAGAACAACTTTTTTTTTTTTAGAAAAACCTGCCCTCCAAACCTGGGGAGGTGTGTTAAGAAGGTAAGTCTCTTCAAAAAGGACCAGGAGCGCACCAGCACCAACCAATGTACTAAATTACATGTGGAGAAAATCTGCTCTGCTTTTGATGTAAAACCAGGGCTGGGAATAGGGTGTGGGGAATGAGGTACCTGTCTGGACACAAAATTTAAGGGAGTGCCAAAAAACTCAGTAATCAAAGTAAATAAAATATTAACATATTTTGTAAATGAACATCAATGCAAAAAATTCATGAACAAATTTCAATTTTTTTCCAAATTTCAATTTTTTTTTAAAGATTTTATTTATTTATTTGACAGAGAGAGACACAGCGAGAGAGGGAACACAAGCAGGGGGAGTGGGAGAGGGAGAAGCAGGCTTCCCGCTGAGCAGGGAGCCCGATGTGGGGCTCGATCCCAGGACCCTGGGATCATGACCTGAGCCGAAGGCAGACACTTAATGACTGAGCCACCCAGGCGCCCCTCCAAATTTCAATTTTAAATAAAGACAGGATCCGTATTTATTTTCCTTTTGCCTCAGGCTCCAAAATGGCTGGGCACAACACTGTTACTGATCCTGTCTTTATTTAAAAGTCTGATATTTTGTTTGTCATAGATACTTTGCATTAATTTATTTCTCTGTTTAGGGAGCCTGGGTGACTCAGTTGGTTGAGCATTCAAATTCAACTCCTGATTTCGGATCAGGTCATGATCTCAGGGTCCTGAGTTCGAGTCCTATGTCAGGCTCCATGCTCAGCAAGGAGTCTGCTTGAGATTCCCTCTCTCTCTCCCTTTGCCCCTCCCCCACCTCAAATAAATAAAACGCTTCAAAAAATTTTGTTTCTACACGTACCATAATTCTGACTGGCTAATTTCCTGGAAAATGTCTGCACCCCTCCAGCACAGTCAGGGCAGTGAGGTGGACCAGTGCTTGTCTGGTCTGATGGCAGTACTAAGCATGAACAAAAGAGTGGTGATGGCCTTGAGAGAGCCCCACGCACTCTCCCAGGCCCCTCTGGACCCAACTCTAGCCTAACCTTTCCCTCCAGTGATTTGCTGGGATCAAAACAGAAAACTCCTTTCTATTCAGAAAATACACAATACACAACGACTGACACCCCCACTCAACCATAAAAGAAGCATCAGTCCTTAACAGAATCCTACTTAAAAAATGTGTAAGTTAATAATTATGCTTGCGTTTAATGGCAGCATAGACACATGATACACACATAAACATCCAGGAAGCAAGGGAGTGACAGTGAACTATAATAATAAGCTCAATTAACCATCCTTATGAGAAGTTTATCAAGGCCTGAGTCCTCATGGTGACAAGAAGAGGCACATATGTCAGATAAAACTGGCCTCTAGAGCTCAAGAGATCAAGTCAATGACCACAGAAGCACCATCGATCAGGACAGCAGTCTGAGTAACTGCTCTAGTAAGGACACAAATATAATGTGAATATAAGGTAAAGAAACATACACACAATATAACGCTACATGGCCTATTCTCCATCAGACCTTCACATCTTCCAGCCACTTTATAGCACATCTGTTTAGGACACATCCAAAAATAGCACTACTGAGATTCAGCTCTGTGCCAAGCACTTTCACATGCATCATCTAATTGCATCCTCATGACAGTCCTGTGAGGCAAGTATTATTATATGCATTTATCCAATGGGGAACCACAGGATCATTCTGCAAGCAGAGCCCCAATAGCCCAGGCACATGTCCAATGCCCTGAATCTGTGCCTCACACACTCATTTCCTAAAGCCCACCTACCAGGCTTCCAAAGGCTCCCTCAGCTTATTTTGCTGTGATTTTCTCATCGTCCATTCAGAGACTCAAGTCTTATTTCACTGATAAAGAAAAGCAGGAATTCACTAAACTTTCCATTATCTGACCTCTGGTACCATGCACTTAAGAGTGGCCCACTGTGCTTGTTCTGAATTTACTCCCCAACTGTGAGTGAGAAATGGTGCCCTAACACTCCAATCGGGCTCCATTCTAGGTAAACCCACTCCCCCCAACCCCATCACAAGGAGAGCTGAGTGACAATAACAGGAGCGCGCCAAGTAGCAACCGTGCGCCAGCTTTCAGCACATCATCTTCTACCTTCCAGCACAGTGGAAGGGATCATTGCCCCGGGCTCCCGAACTGCCCCAGAAGCAGACTGTGGGTGGGATTTCAGCAAAAAGCTTCCGTTACATTCCTTCCTTCCTGGCCCTAACCCCTCTTCTCTTGCCCCTTGTATTCACTCTCCCAGGGGCAGGCGGGTTATAATCTACCAAAGGCCAGGTACTGGCAAGAGACCTCTCCTTATCCTCACCACATTTGTTTCCACAGGAAGCATAAAAGACCCAGAAGGAACAGCAGCAGCACATTTGGTTGGGGACTAGCATTTTCGGTCAGGGAGGGAATAAGGATGGTGAAGATACTAATCTTATTCTTAAATTCTACTTCTTTTCACTAGCCTTGGGTGTCTCTTTCACCTTCGTCTTCACTAAGGCACCCTGGGGAATTCAGGCTCCCTTGGGCAATGTGGTCTCAGTTGGAGGGAAAGGCCTATGTTGGGGGAGGAACTCCTTGAACTTCCCTCCCACTCCCAGGGCTATAGAGAGGAACATGGTGCCTTATCTCTCAACTTTCAAGCAGCAACTAACTATGGCAAAGTCAAGGGTTTGGGGTTTGGGATGAAGTAAAAAGCAGTTAGCATTAGACAAAATCAGACCACACACATATCCCAACAGGGCTATGTTAATAAGAGTATGTGGGGTTGTGGGAACTATTTTCAGTGAAATTTTGAACAGAAAGATGCCTTCAGACTTATCTCTGAATGCTGAATATTAAGAGATGCTGACTGCTCTGAGCCTTCTTCATTGCAATTGGTGATTCAATCCTAAGGAAACGAAAGACTCCAATGCTGAGCACATCTACAACCTGGCTCAGGTAAGAGTTCAAGTGCAAGGAGATCCTATTCCCAGGTGAACCACCTTCCCAACTCCCACTGATCTACGCAGCACAGACACCCACTTTCATTTCTAAAATTATTCGCAGGGTCAAAAGGATGATTTTTTAAAAAATCTCAACACTGAAAGGGGCCTCAACTCCTCCCTTTCACCTCCCCAAACTACGAAGAGTTCTAGAGTCCCAGAGAGTCCTGAATCCAGTTAGTGTCCTTGACTTTCACACCCCTCCCTCTTCCAAGTTCCCTCCATCAGCCAGCCTGCCTCCATCCCTCCTCCTGTCTCTGGAGCCCATCACTCCCTCTTTAAGAACTTCACTCCAGAAACTGCCTCCTCTCCTGTATTTCCAGCGGCTCCTCCCTACTGCCCCTTTCCCACGAATCTTTAAACGCGCTCTAGGTCTCTGTGATCTCAAAAAGAAAAAAGGAAAAGCGATCTCTTCACTCCTTTCTTAATCCACCTAGCTACCACCCCTTTCCTCTCTTTTACAACCAGACCTTTTTAATGGTCTAATACTCCTCTCTCTCTGCACACATTCTACCTCCCAGTCATTCAAAAGCCTCCTGTAATCTGGTCTCTGCCCTCTGTATGGCCCTCCCTGGGGCTCAGTCCAGCATGTTGCTTTTCAGGTGTTGTCATGTGTCAGCCACACAGCACTTTTCACTGGTGACACTCCTGAATCATGTACTCTTTCCACTGGGCTCCCAAAGGAAAGGCTATTACACATTCAGTTTTCATCCTACATCTCTGTCCACTTCTTAACCTCCTTTAGAATTCCTCATCTTCTCGGGGCGCCTAGGTAGCTCAGTTGTTAAGCGTCTGCCTTCGGCTCAGGTCATGATCCCAGGGTCCTGGGACTGAGCCCCACATCAAGCTCCCTGCTCAGCGGGGAAGACTGCTTCTCCCTCTCCCACTCCCCCTGTTTGTGTTCCCTCTCTCACTGTGTCTCTCCCTGTCAAATAAATAAATAAAATCTAAAAAAAAAAAAAAAAATTCCTCATCTTCTCCTTGCTTCTTAAACGCTAGTGTTTCTTCAGGATTCAGTCCTGAGTCATCTCTATTCGCTCTATAAATGCTCCCTGTGCAAGCTCACCCATTAAGCATCCTTTAATTACATTCATAATATTGACAACTCTCCCCAGAGGTCCAGACCCATACATTTTTGACCTACTCAATTAACCTGACAGACATTTCCACCTATAATTTTCACAGGCACTCCCAAGTCAACATATTTAAGACTGAAATCAAGCCCCATCTACCTCCCTCATACCTCCCAAGCCTCCTTTCCTGTGTTCCCTGTTACTGTGAATGTGACCACCCCCTACCCCATTTTCTATCTTCAACAACTCCCATTCCCCAATATCCAACTAATTACCAGAGCTTACTCATTTTTCTCCATCTCTCTCAAATCTGCTTATTTCTTCCCACACTCCCTGCCATTACCTTATTTCAGATCATCCTCATTTTTCCCCTAGAATGCTAGAATGCATTAGTGTACTCTCAGAAAAGCTGTGGGGTGTCTGCCCAACTCAGTGACTCACCTTCCTCTGGATATTCCCTCTCCTCCAGTCATGTCTGACTAAATAATACCTTCACCTCCACCTTGTCAGAGTTGATGGAACCAGCTGACCCAAGCTTGGATCAATCAGATTCTTTCTTCCACAGAAGTGGAATTTAGTGTAAGTCTGGGCAGGCCACTTAAGCTGTAAGTAAAAGTAGGAGATGTACAGTAACCATATTGAGCCACATGCATGAATGAACAGGTAGGTCCACACGTAAGAAAAAAAAAACCAACACAGAAGCCAAAAAAAGCAGAGATACGAGAGAGACAGAGACAGAGAAAGAGAAACTCCTGAGAGCCTTCTTGTTCCTGATCTCAGCCCCTTCCTGAGGGTCAGCGGCACTTCCGCTCCCAGGTTCCATGACAGACTCCTGCCTACTTTGTCTTTTTATAATTTTCCTTTTTATACATCAGCTGGTTGAAATAGGTAACTGTTATATGCCTATAGAAAGTCTTGATTAACACTTTTGGATTAACTCACTTTTCCTCATTGGGTCTCAGCTTCCCCATCCGTAAAAGTAGAAGACTGAATTAGATAAACTCTGTGAGGGCAGTAAACATTAACATGCTACAATTTTCAGGTAGAACATGTGTTATTTCTATATTCAGTCTATGTGGAAAATCATGGCAGCCAAATGAAATTTTAAAGATTTTATTTATTTATTTATTTGACAGAGAGACACAGCGAGAGAGGGAACACAAGCAGGGGGAGTGGGAGAGGGAGAAGCAGGCTTCCCGCTGAGCAGGGAGCCCGACCCAGGGCTCCATCCCAGGACCCTGAGATCATGACCCAAGCAGAAATCAAGAGTTGGACATTTAACTAACTGAGCCACCCAGGCGCCCCCAAAAGATGTGGAGTTTAAAAACAAATAGAATATCTATTTTAACGCAAAGAAAGTGTTTTATTCATGCCAATTTTCAATCTATTTACCATAAGTGTACATTTAAAAATTGCTTCCTTTTTTAAAGCCCTAAATTAAAACATTTCTCTGCCTTTTAGTAGAGCTCATTTGACACTCTGCAGGTAAGCCAGTCCATTTTCAAATGGCCCAATTCAGAACATATTTAGAGAATGCTTTTCACTATTCATTCTTATATCATTGCTGAAAAAAACAGATTCATCTTACAATGCCACACTGAACGTAGTGCACTAAGTGTTAAAAAACAAAACCTTTTGTCCTCGCTCTAGATAAATTCTTAAGCCACTTATTAAGTATCCAATATACAAAGTACACGTTACATCACTGATAAAGTACTTGGTAAATAGCTAAATGCTGATAAAGAGTCTGATTCAGTAGGCAGGGGTGGGGCCTTGAGATTTATTTTTTTTAAAGCCTCCCAGGCAATATGGGTCGTCCACCATTCGGGGGAACCACTGTCCCAGGATCAAGAGGTATTTCAGATCTTTTTGAAATAAAAAGTAAAAACTGCAGTATACTAAGAACACTTAGAATATAATCAGAGTATCTCTTTATGTTAATAACGCATGTGTGTGACTAACTTAATGAAGCCTACCAGTGGTTTAAGGGTAAGAGAAATGGTAAGGAAGTCTGACCATGCTAGCAGTCTTTGTCGAGGAAAGGAAGCTAATGACTGCAAATTCCTATTCTCCTGAAAAGATCTGCCACTGGGGAAAACAAAATACACCATAATCCACATTTTAAATAGCGATTCAAGATCCTACAAAGAAACCTCTCTGCCAGATGTCTGCTCAAGTTCAAGTGTGAATGCTAGGAAAGTCAGGCAAAAGAGAAAGGCCATCCCAAAGTTGTTTCAGAAATGGGGTTGAGGGACACCTAGGTGGCTCAGTCGGTTAAGCGTCTGCCTTTGGCTCAGGTCATGATCCCAGGGTTCTGGGATCAAGTCCAGTATTGGGCTCTCTGCTCAGTGGGGAGCCTGCCTCTCCCTCTGCTTGTGCTCCCTCTCTCTCTGACAAATGAAAGAAAGAAAGAAAGAAAGAAAGAAAGAAAGAAAGAAAGAAAGAAAGAAAGAAAGAAAGAAAGAAAGAAAGAAAGAAAGAAAGAAAGAAAGGAAGGAAGGAAGGAAGGAAGGAAGGAAGGAAGGAAGGAGGGAGGGAAGGAGGGAAGGAGGGAAGGAGGGAAGGAGGGAAGGAGGGAAGAAGGGAAGAAGGGAAGAAGGGAAGAAGGAAGGAAGGAAGGAAGGAAGGAAGGAAGGAAGGAAGGAAGGAAGGAAGGAAAGAAAGAAAGAAAGAAAGAAAGAAAGAAAGAAAGAAAGAAAGAAAGGAAGGAAGGAAGGAAGGAAGGAAGGAAGGAAGGAAGGAAGGAAGGAAGGAAGGAGGGAGGGAAGGAGGGAAGGAGGGAAGAAGGAAGGAAGGAAGGAAGGAAGGAAGGAAGGAAGGAAGGAAAGAAAGAAAGAAAGAGAAAGAAAGAAAAGAAAGAGAAAGAAAGCAAGAAAGAGAGAAAAGAGAGAAAAGAAAGAAAAGAAAGAAAAGAAAAGAAAGAAAAGAAAAAGAAAGAAAGAAAGAAAGAAAGAAAGAAAGAAAGAAAGAAAGAAAGAAAGAAAGAAAGAAAGAAATGGGGTTCAACAAGAAGTGGTGGTCAAAGGGAAGATAAAAGGCAGGCTTAGGTGTAGAAATAAAACTTTCTGCTCCAGAGTCTTCGCAAACTCCTAGAAAAATGATGCTGATGTCTAGCACCTTCAAAGTTTTCCCTGCTACTCGGAGGGCCTGAGGACTCTGCCCTAGTTGACATCGGTGAGAGAGCCCACACCGTGTCCAAAGGCTTGAACACACACCCACCGCAGTCATGTGTGACCATCACTGCCACACGACTGCTGGCAACACTTCAAATAAATCTCCACGTGAGAGATACCAAGGGGCAACAGAAAGAACAGGCTAGGAGTCAGGAGACCCAGTTCTGGTCCAAGTCCCACAAATGACAAGCTCTGACCTTGAGCAAGCCACTACCCTTCTCTGGACCTCCATTTCCTCATCTGTAAAATCAAAGTGTGGCACTGGATTAAAAAGACAGGAAAATGTCTGACATTTGGGGTGAGGTATCTGCCGTATTTTGGTGATTCTTTAGGGACACGAAACGCATCAAATAACCTCCTAAATTCCATGTAGGACTTTGAATTATTATTCTTTAAAAGACAACACTGCTTTCACACTGGAGGGTAGCGGTTGAGAAGCAGAAGAAAATAAATTTTAAAGAGCTCTCTGACAGGTGGGAGTAGGGGTAGGAATCGGCCAAACATTGCACCCTTTGGGATGTTCACTGCAATCACTTGCTGATTATCCTGATATAGGCGTATTTTTAAAACCTGAAGGCAAAGAGATTTTCTGTTAGGGATTCTCCTAAAGGGACGCCTGGGTGGCTCAGTCGGTTAAGCATCTGCCTTCAGCTCAGGTCATGATCCCAGGGTCCTGGGATCCAGCCCCGACGAGCAGGGAGCCTGCTTCTCCCTCTGCCCCTCCCCCTGCTCGTGCTCTCTCTCTCACTGACAAATTAAAAAAAACAAAAACAAAAAAAGATTCTCTAAGAATGTTTAGAAAGTTTGATATTTTCAAAAGAAAAAAAAGTTTGATATTTTCCGTGAAAGTCACTCCCTATATGTCTAGTGTACCAGCAGTGTGTCACTATCCTGGGTCTCGGCCTCATGGCTCACAGTCCAAAGCCTCCTTTCCAGCTGAGCATAATATCCACTGCAGGTCCAAAGACACACTCCCTTCACCTGCCACTTTCCTGCTATCTGTATGATTTCTTCATTGATTCTTGGACCTATGTCTCTTCAGAGGCAAGTAACTCATCAGGTGCCCTGAGCACGGTGGTTTGCATCTCAGTTCTATATTGATTCATCCTATTTTTTCAGGATCCTGGATTTAATATTTTCATCTCTAGTAGAAACCACCCATTGAAAAAACAAAGTGGATGTTTCCTTTTTTCTCCTAAATGGAGAAAAATGTCTCAGTTGGTTCTCCAGGTAGACTTGAGGTCTCCGGCCACATCCTGACAGTCACCTTCACCTGAGTGCCCCTCCTCTAATATGTGGAGCCTCTTCTACAGAATAATTAACCTTCTACCAGTGTTCTTCATGCTAATGGGTAACATCTCTTAGGAGCCCTCCAAGGCTATTTCTACTCCCTCCCCCCACAACCTACCAACCTCCTTCAAGAAAGGCATTAGTATTTCTAGTGTTGTTTACCTGCCCCCCCATACACACACACAGCTCCCCTGAACAATCTAGCATCCTCCTTGAAAAACACAATCAGGGAATCCTAACCAGGCAAGCATGACTCCTAAGCAGATGGCAGGCCTCATAATTAGGTCATTACATAATACCTCTTCTCTAACCAGCTTCTCTACTTCACTAGGAGACCCTGTGTTGATGAGCTTTACACTGTGGTTACTTTAATTATAATTCGCTCTTGAGAACACAGTCATACCACATTTTCTTAAAGATTTTATTTATTTATTTATTTGACAGAGAGAGACACAGCAAGAGAAGGAACACAAGCAGGGGGAGTGGGAGAGGGAGAAGCAGGCTTCCCGCCGAGCAGGGAGCCCAATGCGGGGCTCGATCCTAGAACCCTGGGACCATGACCTGAGCCGAAGACAGATGCCTAACGACTGAGCCACCCAGGCACCCCACCACGTTTTGATAAAGGAAAAGAAACAGGGTAAGAGAGTGTGGGAGGGGTAAGAGTCAAATACTGCTTTTAGCTTCAGCTTTGAGTAGTCCAGACTTGTATGGATAACTCTCTGTCTTGATACCTTGGTCTCACAACCTGTCACAGAGACTCACGCCAATCCCCAGATGCACTGGTTCCATTACAAGACTCACATATACACATTACAGCACGTGATTCAACTTCTACAGGATACTCCATCACATTTAGGTGTCATGTCAGGCTCTCAACAACTCATCGCCAAGCTAAAGATTGCACAAGATGGTGTCCATAAGCACATGGCAACTGCTACCCTAGCTCAGCATCGAATCAGCCTTAATCTTTGATCTCCCAAGACCTCCAACTCTAGGCACTGAGAGATTTCATTTACAGCCCCTCCAGCCCCAAGAAATCGGAAGCCTTCCACCCTACTCGCAATGCAGCTTCCCCACATTGGTTTTGCTTCTCCTGGAGTTAGCCACACTCCAAAAATCACTGCTCCCTTTACCCAGAATCAAAACTGCTGTTCTTGGGGTGGCTGGGTTGGCCTACAGGCTTAGCGCCTTGCCTCATGGCAATTCTCAGACTATGACACCTAATGCTACCCTGTCTGGAGTCCTGTCCCAATGACTATATCCCTCCTGGACTGTTAAATCAAAGCCTTGACCTCTAAAACCTACTGAGGATATCAGAAATCAAACTGAGAGTCATTTATCCAAAAAGCAGGTTTGGACTAAAGCAAAAGTTTTACATATGATATGGCATGCGGTCTAAGGAAATGAGCATGGCCTCTAGGTCGGATGGTTCTATGGTTGGATTTCTAGCAACAAAACACTTGTTTACATAACCTTGACAAAGTTACTTAACTTCTGTAAGGCTCAGTTATTACCCATATTTGCAGGTGCAGAAACTTTCTCCCCAAGGCCACTGAGAAGCATTAAAGAAAAAAATGTACAGAAAAGGGCCTTGCACAGTGCTGGGCACACACACCGCCTTCCTCCTTCCCTCCCCAGTGACTAGAAGGAATGGCTCCCTGCCCTCTGCTGTGTTCACTGTCCTGAGAGGTCTGGGAAAAACTCTGAAAAATACGCAGCCCACAAAAACACTGTAGGATGAGTCAGACGACTGTGAACAATTAATTAGAAAGCACAGCAAAGAGATCTCGATGACCACCAATAGGGCAGGTTTTGTCCAAGCATCACATTCCTAAAATAATCATTGTGCAGCTTTTCAGGCCTTTTCCAGGTGAGACACTTAAAAATGAGCCAAGAACAAAGCAGTCAGCTAAAAAGCTGTGGGCCTGTGAACCTACGGCAAAATGGGTGGTTGAATACCAGGCTGGTAATGAGGCAGAAAGGCAGGCCGGAGACTTCTGGAACAGGGAGCCAGGGGCTTTGGAGGCCACTCACCACAGTGTCAACAGCAACCGCTTACACAGATCGGAGGGATCTCAAAGAGGACCTGGCAATGATAACATTCAAAAGGCTTTATAACACCAACGAAGTCATGAAACCTAGATTCCAATTGTGGCACTACACTCACCAACTACGTGGCCTTTAGCTCAAAACTCTTCAAAGGCAGGGAAAGTGTTTTTTTCTTTGCATTTTTTGAACCACCTAAAATAACAAACAGGCAACGCTGGGTAAGTGCTATACTGAATGAAGAAATATCTGGCTTCTGAGCTCTCTGGGCCTCAGTTTCCGCTCACAAGAAGGTTGGAGATATTATCTCCAGGGCCACTTGAGGGCTCACATCCATTTCATTGTTCTCTCTATAGAAACATTTCTCAATCCCAATAGCACATCACAATCACCTTGGAAGTCCCAGCCCCACATCCAGAATCCACTGAGATTCAGAATCCTCAGGGTGGTGGGTTTGTTTTTGGTTTTGGGTGTTTTGTTTTCTGAAATCTCTGTACGTGATCCTAAAAGACAAAGGTGATCCGTAATAGCTGATGTTGGAAACTAATGCACCCTGCTTTCAAATGCAGCAATCTTTATGAAATGAGGGAATGGAGACTGGGTCCTTCCTATCACCTGCCTTTCTGCCAAAATCAGCAGTTTTCATTTCCTAAAGCAAGCCTGCATCATTCTAAGGAGCCACGCTTCGGAGTCAGAGCTGGAGGCAAAGCCCAGTGCAAGCACTCCCGTAATGTCACCTCAGCATATGTATAAAATGAGGAACCACCAGTGACTCCCCTGAGGTGTTAATCAAGATTAGAGGAGACAGCATGACAAAGCACCTGGCACATATCTAACCGCAGAAGCAGCCAACAAATGTTCACCCCCATCTCCCCTCACCCCTTCCTTCCTAAGTAATGTCCATTAGGTGGGTGTCTGACACCACCTGCCACCTTCAGTAAAACTCTGGGTATGGGAGCTCTGCTGACACAAACTTTGCTCCAATTTCAGTATTTGTCATGAGCATCAGTTTCTCCATTCCTTATATTAAGAGGGAACAGTAAACCCATCTTCTTCTTAACTAATGACTCTCGATATGTTATAATGGTCTGTTGTCAGTAAAAGATAGCTTCAGATGATGCAAGTATCCAGAAATCCTACTGCCTGAATGGTCAAAATGAGGCCTCGTCTTGGACGGCTATGGCATCCAAGCATCTGTGAAACAGCCCTTAGTGCTGAGCTGTGTAATTTTATGACTCCTCGGTTCTGACATTTGTTTCATACTTGCTACCCCAGCTACAGGCTTTTTTTTTCCCCCCACACAAGCTTTTATGATGCTTCCATTAAACAGCCTAGTTTTACTGAGTTCTTCCACATTATTTATTTTTCACCAAATGGCACACTTGATCTGTAGGTCAAGGTTTACTGTTATTAGCACTATGCCAGTACCTTATGTGGAAGAATATTTTATAAAGAGCTCAATCGGGATCTGCAACAGAATAAATGAAAGAACAGATACCCAAAAAGGCAACTTCTGATTTTCCATTGCTTTTTAGATGTCTTTTAGAAAAGGTGGACTCAGTCTTGAGAGACACATAAACAGTATACTCATACAGTATGCATGGTGTGTGTGTGGGGGGGTGTCAGTGTCACAACCTAATCACAAAGCCATCACCAGTGTCATCTGGGGCTAAGGGTCAGAGTACAGAGGAGAAACCAGGGTTTTCACTGAATGCCTTGGTCAAGGTCAGGGGAGGGGGCACAGATGCATCAGGTTGGACAGGAATTAAATAGTTCTTAGACTAGTTAACACTAGGTGGAGACTTGTCAAAGTCAGGAATAAATCAAAGAGAGCCCAGACAATTCGCTGATTGTATGCTGGACAGAGCAGATGATACAACTGCTGGACTCTGAAGCTGGCTAATGGTCAAATGCTGAGGTACAGAGCCTAGACCAAGAAAGAAAATCAGCAGGAAAAGGAAACCTAGGGGATGTGAACAGAAGAGATATACAATATTCCAAATTAAAGAAGGTAAAGGAGTGTTGGGTCCAAGAAGCTAAGTGTCCTTGAAAGGAGACGCACCCTCTAGGCATGACCTGCCTCAGGCATTCATCAAGTACAGATGAGAGAGCACCTGGACTAGGTAGCTCAGGCACAGGGAAGTTAGCAGCTCCTAGCTGGTTTCAAGGCAGCTTCCATTTGATCTCGCAGAAGACAGACAAGCAATATGATTTTTAAAAAACCCACACGGTCCAACTAGTTCTAATAAAATAGTCTATAGAAACTAGCTTTGCCAGGCCATGAGAGAATAAGACAAAAACCTCTTTATGACTGTTCAATGCACGGGACAACCACCAACGGAGGTCAGACATGCAGACAAGCTGGGAGCTTCATTCTCTATCCTGTGAGTTGAGCTAAAAACAAGGCTCCATCCTCTTCTACCAGCAGAGCCATTCTCTGTGTTTTCCATGCTGGTTGAAGCATACTAACTTCCTGCTCACTTCAGGGCATACTGGAGCCTCTTCCTAAACACTCGGTTTTAGCTGGTGTTATCACAAAGCTCTATCAGTAGCAGCAGAAATGCTAAGGATTAAAGCAGAGGACACTGGGGACTTTGGTCAGCAAATGTGCCTGAGAACAGGAAAGAGCACACCTTCCAAGAAGGCTTTATAGAGAAGCTATTGTGTGATCACAGTCTGTACACCCACCCCCAGACTGCTATTCCGCAGTGCCTGTCCTTCCTGGAGGACAGAGCCAGGGCAGGAGTGATTCAGCATAAGCCATCCCACTAACCTTGTACACAGCCTACTTAATATAGCAGGCTTAGATGTCTCAGTACTTTAACTGGCAACACTAAGATTCTGCACCTTGCAAACATAATGGCAAATCAAAAACAGTTTTTAGGTTTGAACAATTTCGCTAGTTAGGAATCCCAATATCTAACGGGTACTATCCTTGGCTTACCCAACTCTTAACTGGATGACACTGGACAAGTCTCAACTTCTGTAAAGCTTCATTTTCACAGTTGTAAATGGGAATAATTATATCTATTCTAACAATCTTAAAGTTAATAGGAAGATCAAATGAGATAAAGCATAAAAGGGATTTAATATCGCATAAAAATGTAATGTCCCTTCCAATACCCACTCCTACCCCCCTAAAAAAAAATTTACAGTTTTGTGGGAGAGATAAAACATGAAACAATGAGCAAAAAATGTAAGCCTATGGAAAGACACACGTTAGCTGGAACTGGTAGGGAAAGTTTCTTGAGACAAATGGAATTTTGGATGGATTCTGAAGGGCTGGAAAAGATTTGGAAAGGCAAATCCATTTTGTATGTCCAGATTTTATAGAGCATTTACTTAAACTGTAGTTCAAATATTTATACTTAAGAGGTTAACATTATAAATATCACTGCAATTTTATTACTCTCAATGACTTTGAGAAATAGGTAGATTTAAGGCATAAGGTAGATAAAGAACTCAATTCAAAAGGTCACACAGCAGCAAAGCAAAAAATGAAGTCCAGTTCGGAAACTTATGTTACCTGGCTCCTATTAGAGCATGAAAATAATTGGAAATCAATCAAAACCAGTAAGGTCTACTGATCATCCACAACGCAACTTTGATTCCACGTGAGAGATTCTGCTATGTGCCACCAGAGTATAGAAGTATCATTCCTACAACTCACAGTGAACCAGGGCAGGAGAAATAAGACCACGTTTGAGGAAGAAGTCTGTGTAAATGACTTATAAATCACTTTATTCTGGGCAAGGGTTAGAGTTGGTTCTATATTTCAAACCACAACGACCACAGACAGTCTAATGGAGCTTAAATAGGAAAGTTGGGGCAAGATGTCATCAAGGGATCGGCTGATAACTTTCCTAACATTTTATTAATAGCTCCCAGTTACCCTCTCCTGGTTCTGCTATCCTACGGGGGTGGTCAATAAGAGAAGACGGGAAGTGAGGCAGAGGAACCAAGTGACTTGTGAAATCCACAAACTGAGACAAAAGGAAGACCATTCTTCGAAATTTCCTGTTTCTCTGATATCTAGACTAGAACACAATTCTCAAGAAATGGTCCATTAGGGCATTCCATCAGCCAATGAACTAATCTCATGTCCTGCCAGTGTTTCTTGTTAGGCAGTGCCTAAACCCACTTCAAGGTCTGTCACATCAAGGCCTATTTCTCAAGAGAGGCTATTTTGCCCCCCAGAGGAGACACTTGGTGATGTCTGGAGACATTTTTGGTTTGTGGGGCTTGGGGATTGGGGGGGCAGGACTACCAGCATCAAGAGGGTAGAGGCCAGGAATGCTGCTAATATCCTACAATGCACAGGACAGGACCCCACAACAAAAATCTAACCAGCCCTAAATGTCAATGGTGTCAAGATTGAAAAACCCTGCTCTAGGCGATGATCTATCACATATATATCCTAGAATCTCAAAGCCATACCTGTTAACTCATAAATGTTGACAATGACTGTGCTAGGTAGGTGGTAACTATAAGAACTGAATATACACCTTTAAAAAAATCCATCATAGAATTTCTACAACATGTAACATAAATAGGTGCATTAAGGGCGCCTGGGTGGCTCAGTTGGTTAAGCGACTGCCTTCGGCTCAGGTCATGATCCTGGAGTCCCGGGATCGAGTCCCGCATCGGGCTCCCTGCTTGGCGGGGAGTCTGCTTCTCCCTCTGACCCTCTTCCCTCTCGTGCTCTCTATCTCTCATTCTCTCTCTCTCAAATAAATAAATAAAATCTTTAAAAAAAAAAACTTATAAAAAAAATAGGTGCATTAAAATGCTTTAAAAGATTTTACACACTTCTGAACCTGTCATGGGGACAAACTGGAGAATTTGTTTAATCTTCAAAAGTTTGTATTTAATTGATAATGAGCCTACAGATACTTAACTAACAACTTAGAAACCATCATTCACACTACATCACTAAAGAATGAGCTGTTTTGAGTTTTTCAGATCTTCCAAAGAATGCCAACATATTTTGATTTTAATTCTTTTGATGAAATCCTTTTTCAGACTTATTAGACCTATTTTGGAAGTTTAAGTCAATGAAATTCAGCCAGAAGGAAAACTAAAGAGAGAAATACTGAAAATTTTCAGATCAAACTTCCATTATTTACAGATAATATAATTGTCTCCTTGGAAAAATCAATTACATAAAAAATAATTAATAAAAGTTAAGTAAGAAAACTAGTTATAAAACCAACACAAAAAAAGTCTATAGCTACAGGGTGCCTGGGTGGCTCAGCCGGTTATAAGTCTATAGCTTTCCAAAATTAAGACAGTGACAATCCAAGAACTTGGTGAGAATGTACAGCAACAGAAACTTTCATACATTGCTAGCAATAATGTAAAACTCTATAACTTTATAAAAGACTATTTTTCCAAAGTTAAATGTACACTTACCTATGAGCCAGAAATCCTGCTCCTAGAGAAATGAAACAAACATCCACACAGAGACTTGCATGAGAATATTAACAACCCAAACTGGAAAAATCCAACTGTCTTTCAAAACGCCCTATAGCTACAGGGCGCCTGGGTGGCTCAGTCGGTTAAGCGTCTGCCTTCAGCTCAGGTCATGATCCCAGGGTCCTAGGATCGAGTTCCACATCAGGCTCCCTGCTCAGTGCAGAGCCTGCTTCTCCCTCTACCTGCCGCTATCTGCTTGTTCTCTCCCTCCTTCCCTCTCTCTGACAAATAAATTAAAATTTAAAAAAAAATTTTTTTTTGATGGGGAAATGGATAGGAGCACCTGGGTGGCACCGTCGGTTAAGCCCCTGATTCTTGGTTTCAGCTCAGGTCGTGATCTTGGGATCCTGTGATCGAGCCCTGCATTGGGCTCTACACTCAGCATGGAGTCTGCTTGAGATTCTCTCTCCCTCTCTCTCTGCCCCTCCTGTTCATGCTCTCCCTGTCTCAAATTCTCAAATAAAAAAAGGTGAATGGATAAATTGTCTAGTGTCTATATAATGAAATACTACACAGAAATAAGAAGGTATGAACTACCTTTATACGGATACTGAGTTCATGAATGAACCTCAAAAACAAAATGTATAAAAGTAGCCAGAGAGAAAAAAAGAATATGAGTACATGCTAAACACCTCAATTAAAATGTAGAAATTGTCAGACTGGATAAAAAATAAAGATCCAACTATATGCTGCCTATAAGAAAACCCACTTTAAATATAAAGATACAGATAAGTTAAAGGATGGAAAAAACATGCTATGTTAACACTAATCAAAAGAAATCTGGAGAGACTATATTAATATCAGACAAAGTAGATTTCAGAGCAAAGAGTATTACGGGGTCATTTCATAATCATAAAGAGGTCAATTCATCAACAGAACATACTCTTCAATGTCTACCTAATAACAGAACTTCAAAATATATGAAGCAAAAATTAACAGAACTGCAAGGAGAAATGGACAAATCTATAATAATAGTCAAAGATTCTAATATTCTTTCCTCAATAATCACTAGAATACACAGAAAATCAACATGGATATAAAAGACTTGAACAACACTACCAACCAACTTGACCTAATAACCAACTTGACCTAATTGACATTTATAGAACACTCCCTTTAACAACAGAATACATTCTTTTCAAGTGTCCACAGAAGACCAAGACATCCATATTCTATGGCCATAAAACAATTCTCAATAAATTTAAAAGGATTTAAATCAAACTATGTTCTCTGACTCACATGATCTTAAATGGAACTAAATTAGAAATCAGTAACAGAAAGATCTCTGGGGAAATCCACAAATATTTGGAAACTAAATAGAACACTTCTAAATGACCTATGGGTCAAACACAATAGCAAAAAGGAAATTAGAAAGTATTTTGAACTGAATGAAAAGTAAAACTAAAATTTCAATAGGTTACTTTTGTTTGGAGCTAAATTATTCTAAATTTCATCTAGGAAAAAAAGATACACTAGAATACTGAAATTGTCAAATGGTGGTTGGGGATGCGGAGAAGCTGGTCCTACCAGACATTAAAATTTTTAAAACATATAATTTAGATATATTATAAAATGTGATTGTTGTAACAACAAACAGAAAAATGCAAAAACCCCAAGAACATGTAAGAATTTAACATATATATGGGAATTATCCAATAAAAACTGTTGGTACTAGTTACTGGAGCAGGGGAGGGGAGATGGAGAGAATTCAAGTCAATTCCCTCTATCACTCAAATACCAAAATAAACTGTAGATTGACTAATTAGGGGTCACAAACTCAAATGTCCTTAAGGATCATGTAAGTAAAATAAAATGTTCAAATCTAAATATGCAAGGTATAAGACAACTGGGAGTTGTGAGGACTAGGGCAAATCAGAAGATAATCCCAACTTTTAAAAACACTATACTAGAGGGAAAAAATAAACAAAAAATCCCCACCTCTTCTAGGGGTGAAATTCAGGCTATTGAATAAAAATGTTTTCAGTGTCTGATTTAAATGTAAAAACTAAAACTACACCAGTACTAAAAGAAAGTTAAGGTGGGACTATAACCTTGAAGTAGAGAAAGTTTTCTACAAACATAATATGAAAGGAGTAACCAAAATTTTATGGATTTCTCCCTTATTAAAATTTGAAACTTATAGGGTGTGTCGGTAAAGCGTCTGCCTTCAGTTCAGGTCATGTCCCAGGGTCCTGGGATAGAGCCCCAGATCAGTCTCCCTGTTCAGCGGGGAGTCTGCTTCTTCCTCTGACCCTCCCCCCACTCCTGCTTTCTCTCTCTCACTTCCTCTCTAATAAATACATAAAATCTTAAAAAAAATTTTTTTAACTTACATGTGGCAAACAAAACACACCAAAAAAGTTAAAGACAACTGGAAAAAATTTTACCATAAAAACGTTACACAAAAATCAATACATCTGATTCTGAGACCCACCCATTTGGGTTATGAGGATCAGATTCACTTACACCTCATCTTCAAATTATGAGATTTTTCTTCTCCTTCATGAGGATTGATTCAGATTTTGTATACTCCATGAGTAGGCATCTTAAGACAAAAGTTACCATGCTTGTGCACTGAATATGTTAAGTTCTTCTTGTAAAGAACCAGTAATTTGTTAGTTTATAAACCATAATCATCTCATGCATCATATTCCCTAAAATGCATTTTTTCTAATTGACTTCTTCAGCTTTTACCGCCCTGTTAGCATTTTTTTGCATTAAAGATAGAGTTACATAAACATTGATTTAGAAGAATTATAACATCAAATATTGGCAGGAATACAATGAAAAGGGCACTTAAATATGGTGACAGAAATGCAATTTTTTTTTTAAGATTTTATTTATTTTTTGACAGAGACAGCAAGAGAGGGAACACAAGCAGGGGGAGTGGGAGAGGGAGAAGCAGGCTTCCCACCGAGCAGGGAGCCCGATGTGGGGCCCGATCCCAGCACCCTGGGATCATGACCTGAGCCGAAGGCAGATGCTTAACGACTAAGCCACCCAGGCACCCCGGCAATTTGACAATATACATCGGAAGCCTTTTAGAAAGTACACATCCATTAATCCAACAATTCTCCTGGAACTTTATCCTGATGAAATGTGGAGTTATATAGTATTTAAAGATGCTTTATGCAGTGTTAATAACCAAAATTGGAAACCTAAATATTTGACAATGGGAAATTAACTAGATTATGGTATACCCACACCCCTTCAAAAATGAACATCTATAATCATTTATGGGGAAATGTTCACACTATATTGTTGAGCAAAGAAAAGCAGACTTCACAATGTTAATACAGTTAACACTACTGAACTGTAACATTTAAAAACAGTTAAGAGGGTAAATTTTATATTATGTGTTTCTTACCACAATTTTTAAAAGAAAAAAGAGAACAAAAGCAGGCCTCAAGTTGTCACACACATATTTGGCATAAATATCTATCATATAATATATATTTCCTATATAATATAGAAACATGTTATTATATACGTATTTCTATTTACACACAGAAAAAAGGCTAGAGAACTAAATACTAATATGCTGAGTAGTTAAATCTATGGATGATAAGATGTGGGCTGTTTTTAATATGTTTTCTTTTATGTTTCTGAATATTTATAATTTGTATGAATTAGTTATGGTAAAATTTTTCCAGATAAGCTATTATTCTCATCTAGATGTTCCCAAATTGTATAATGGATACATTCTACCTTTTATCATTAACTGGGGAAATCACTACAGATATTAATTATGTGTTCTGTACTCAACACTGGACTGCCCTCAGAAGCTACTGGAGTGTGTAATACTACTTCTCTCACTAAGTAGCCCAGAATACAATGCTTTTAACTCTTCTGTCAGCTTTTATGCTTTTGTCTCTTGCTCAGTGGCTCCTGTCATTTCTCACTACTGCCAGGATGCTGTCTTTCTCTATTTTAATTTACCACTTTTAATTTAGTAGTAAACCTAAAGTTTAAGAGCTCATTAATAAAAAAGAGAAAGAATAAAAAGACCAAGGGAGGGCATAGAGTCTCTCCTAAGGTACAACTTAGAGGAGGCTTTTGTGAGAGATTTCTGACACCTAAAACATTTTCTTTGGGAAAGGGAGGTGAGGCAGTGGTGTATTTCTAAAGTCGAATCTGTTTCAGCCCAGCCACTCCATTGTCCTCTACCATGGCATGCCTAGTGACATTCACAAATAAGACATACGCTCCTGGACATCCAGGGGGCTCTCGTAAGGGCTAGTTCAAGTTTGAACATCCTGTGGGCTGTGTGTAACTCCTAAAGGGTAAAAGCTGTATCTCCACACCATCCTTTGGCACTCAAGAAAAGTCAAATCTTGAGGGAGAGTCAGGTTATTGAGGGGATAACCTTGAATTTATTCAGATGTCTATATATGAATGTGTTTCAAAATAAATTACTTAAAATACAGTGTTTTATATTTAACAGCATGACAGAGGTGTGTGGTGACACCATGGCAGAGAGCTGTGTTTTCAAGGTCATGGCTATCAGGAAGGTGAGTGCTTCAGCATTCATGAGACATCATGATGTCTCATGAATAGAAGTCACCAGCTTTACCCAAAAGGACCTGGGTGAGGTCAGAAACCTACAAATGCTGAGAAACTGTGCTCTAAAAAAGGGCGAGGTAACCTGCTGAGTAACTGTGTGTGTTTAAGGACGGAGAGCAGCTTCCTCGTTACCAATATTGACCCAAAGAAACCAACTTTCTTTGTTTCAACATGCAATCTTACCTCTAGTTCAACTGAAAAGCTGGAAGGCACCATAACCGGAGACCAGAAGCAGAGATGTGGCTATTACGAATGCTTGCAAACTAGCATAGAGACAACTAGCCTGTGCCTTCCCGTATGTTCCTGGTGCTAGAGGGCCACCAAAAGGAAGTACCACCACTCTGCCTCATCACCCTACTTCTCAGCTTCTGGTTGAGACATGTACTAGAAAGGATGGATTCCTATCCTTTGTGTGGAGGCTGCACATTCTTACCCAATGTGCCTTTTCTCACAATATCCTTCCCTACCAATCTTATCATTTGGGGCTCATTTTCCCCAAGAAGTCTGCCTTGGTTATTTTTTGTTTCACTCACCTCTCTTTTAACTTCTACAGCATCTAACTGTAAGAACTGGCTATTAATTATATACCACCTGGTATTTTTTTAATTTCTTCATATTATGCTTCATATCATGTGCTGGACTCTAACATACTAAAAACTGGCTCCTGTGACTCACACAGTGGCAGCCTTAGCACAGCACAGGATATGTAACTGGGGCTCACAAGACAGTTATCTGATTAGAAAGGCCCGGTAGTCAGAAACAATGCTCGGTCACAAGTGATTCAACACATAAGCATTTTGCTCTGGCCTCCAACTGACAGCATCTTAATCAGAAGCAACGATAAGGGGTCAAAGACCAAACAGAGCCATAGGCCAAAGACCCACAGGGCACTTGTGTCCAGATAAACTGGTTGGATGGATCTTGGGCCCTGGGTGACCAAACCAGGAGCCCAAAGGTTATAGGTTACAACCAATCACTATTCTCAGGAGTGTGACGAAAGTTAAATTAACATATGTAAAGACAAAATTCAAAGACCAAAGGCAGTGGTTCTTAAAAAAATGTGGCTGATCTGCCCCCTAATAGACTGGATGTGTCACTTTCCCCTGGCTTCACTTTAGCTCCAAGGGAAGCAAGTCTGTATTCATTTGGAGCATCCTTGCTTGTTGCCTCAAAAGATATTCTGCATGCTAAAAATTACTGAGTGAAAGTTTGGTGAGGAACCGGATATTTATAGTCTTAAAAGTATTATACCAAAAAATCCTTATTAACTATAGAGTAAAAAATAGTACCTCACAGTAGAGAAGCCTGGCACATAGCATTTATCCAGGTGATTAAAGTTAATCACCAGTGACAGGACAAACCGACATCACATGTCTCTTGACCGGATGCACTAAGAGACGCAATGACACTCTGGTATTCCAGCCAAAAACACATAACCTGTATCTAATCATAGGAAACATCAGACTTACCAAATTAAGGGACATCTTACAAAAAGGAACTGACCTGTACTCTAAAAAAAATCAAGGTCATGAAAGACAAAGCAAGATTAAGGAGCTGGTCCAGATTAAAAAAGATTTAAGAGACAGGACAACTAAATAAAATGTTTCATCCTGAATTAGTTCCTGGACTGGGGGGAAATGTTTTTCTTTTGCTATAAGGGATATTGGTGGGACAACTGGTAAAATCTGAAATAATTACATAACAGTATTATGTCAAAGTTAACCTTCTGATTTTGACAACTGTATAGTGTTGTTGTTTTTTTAAGAAAATAAACATCGAAGTACTTAGGGGAAAGGGGTCATTATGTCTGTAACTGTCAGATGGTTCAGAAAAAAAATGTGTATATAGATAGAATGAAAAGTAAATGTAGCAAAACCTTAGCTTTTGGTGAATAAGGGTAAAAGGTATATGGGAATTTCTGTACTATCTTTTTTTAAGATTTTATTTATTTATTTGACAGAGAGAGAGACACAGCGAGCGAGGGAACACAAGCAGGGGGAGTGGGAGAGGAAGAAGCAGGCTTCCCGCAGGGCTCGCAGGGCAGGGAGCCCGATGTGGGGCTCAATCCCAGGACCCTGGGACCATGACCTGAGCCAAAGGCAGACGCTTAATGACTGAGCCACCCAGGTGCCCCGGAATTTCTGTGCTATTTTTAAACTGTTTCCATAACTCTGAATTATTTCAAAATCTGAGGAAGAAAGAAGAAAAGTAAGGAAGGAAGGCAGGGAGGGACGGAGGGAGGGACGGAGGGAGGGACGGAGGGAGGGAGGTGGAAACAGACATTCAGACGGATATGGTATGTTTAAGACTGGGCTTTCTGGGGTGCCTGGGTGGCTCAGTCGTTGAGCCTTTGCCTTCCGCTCAGGTAGAGTCCCACATCGGGCTCCCTGCAGAGGAGGGAGCTTCTCCCTGCTTCTCTCTCTCCCACTCCCCCTGCTTTTGTTCCCTCTCTCACTGTCTCTGTCAAAAAATAAAGAAAAAAATCTTAAAGAAAAAAAAAAAAAGACCGGGCTTTCTGATCACAGAGACCCAGGTTCCAAGAGGCATTTCTCCTTTGACATAGGCAGCAGTGATGAACTGGATGAGCACAGGCCTTTGGAGCTATGCAGATCTGGGTGCTAATCACCGTGTCGCACACGAATTAAGCTCAAAATAAATGATATTTATTATTTCAAATTTAAAAAGAAAATAAAAATACAGAAGGCTTCCACATTTATTTTATGGGAAGAAGTAAGTAATTTTACGGGGCAAGAAAGTATAGCCATATTACCAAAACTCTGGCATTAAATATAGGAAAAAGAAAACTACAGATTACCCATTTATAAATAAGATGCAGAGGTATTCAATAAAAGGCTAGCAAATGGAATCTGGCAGTATGTTAAAATAACAGACCAAAAATCAAATTCTTTCAGAAAGGATGGATGGATGGATGGATGGATGAATGAATATGAAGAAATCCACTAAAATAATTAATCAGTTATAGGAGTCAAAAAAGAAAAAGGCTTATAAATACAATAAAAAGAAATTCTCAGTATTTGAACATTTTTTCCAGATTTTTAAGTGTTTATTTTTCCACTGGGAATATTTGTAACTTTTCTGATTATAAAAGTAATTATGATTATTGTGAAATTTTTCAAGTAATGCAAAAGTAGAGTAGAAAGTTTTCTGACTAGTCCATGATAATGTCTAGTCCTTCCAGTTTGTGAAAGTATATTTATTGGTAGATAGATAGCAAGCTACTGAGCAAGAAAAAGAAAAAGGAGAGAGAGAGAGAGAAAACCCCATTCTGAGAATAAAAGGTGGACCCTGCCCCTACCAATTACTCTATTTGAACTAGGGGCTCTCAAAAAGCACATGGCTGATAAAACAGAATCCACCAGGGCGTGCGTCTCCCTTTCCACCATGCTCCCTCCTCCTGCCTGACCAGTCACCATCAATCCAGATGGTAGCAGTCCACCTGTGAGTCACTTCAGAGAAGTTCTCAACACAGATAGGTCCTCACCACTCAGATCCTAGCCAATCTCAGTTATCAATGTGTTCTGTGTAGAAAGATAGGAAGATGAAAAAAGTTTTTTTTTAATTTAAAAAGAGAATTTTAGGTATAACATTTAAAAGTATAGATGGAAAAATTAAAAGAATTAAGGAGCTCTTGTATAGTACAACCCACTCAAAAATCATCATCTTCATCACCATCTGCTATGGGGACTAAACAGTGTAAAAAGCATATTATTCCGAGTACACTTGTGTTTCAATTCTCTCGTGTTTCAGAGGCAGGCAGTTTTTCAGAATTCAGATAACACACCTTATCATTCAAGTAATGGACAGAAGAGGAAGTGGGCAGGCAAGCGGAAACCCGATTCACCAATGCTATTCTCTCTCTGTGGCCAGAAAATAAGGCATTTCCCAATAATAAAGGGCCCAGCACCCAACAGGAAGCATGCCCACTCCCAATTCCAAATAACTTGCCCTGCAAAAGGTAAAGAGCCTTCTGGAACCACGGAAGTTAAAGAGTCTGATCTCATCCCTTCAGAATAACCAGAGGTCAAGGTTACAGTAACTTAACTCCCCGGTATTATTTTGACCAACTTCATAAAAACAAAAGCTGCCACTGATACACTTCAATGCCCGGCCACCGCACCAGAGAAGCAGATATTAAAAATTAATCCAGCTGGCAAAGCACCATTCAATGTCAGGCAGTTCTACATATGAGACTCAGCTCTGAGCAGGCCTGGACTGAATGCTGATCTTTAATTGTCAGGAACTTCTACAATTTAGATCATGGCCTCTTTCTTCTCCTAGTGCGTCTAATTCTGGTTGGTCAGCTCTGCTGTGGCTGAGCAACAAAACTTCCATTGGGCCTCGCTACTTTCTCGGTTCTTCCACTCTCCCCACTGCTCATCTCCTTCCCTAGGGCTCACCACCTCCAAATGCAAGCTGCTAACTCATCTTCCTCTCTTCCTGCCCTTCTGCACTATCCATGGCAAATTCACATACTAGCAAAGTGCCAGCCATCACCTCTATTCTGGAGTAGACATCGACGGGAGTGGGATTTCACTAGATGGCGAAAAAAGAAAGGGATGGTCCAGGCTGAGAGGAGACTTAAAAAACACGCTGAGGGTGGATAATTGAGGAAGTGGCGAGTGGTCCAGTGTGGATGCAGCTTAACGTCCAATACATCTCTACTTCTGGGGTCTGCTTCTCCCAAGTGCCACATATCAACCACACACCAGGCTCTCCACGTGGGGTTCTTCAGATACCACAAACCTAAACTATTCTGGCCCAAACCTGTCTCCTCCTCTACTCTAAATCTTGGCTAATAGAGCCACCATGGATTCAGTTAAACTCAAAACCTCAGTCATCTCAGATTCTTCCCTCTCTGTCCAAACACAGAGTACACCAACAATTGGCATTGATACAATTCCACAATGGTCGTGAAGCTGGGTCCCCACTCTCGGTTCCTACTACCACTAACTGTAGTTGTATCTTGCACCTGGACGACTGCAGAACCCAGTGTATGCTACCCGAACTCTCCCTCTTCCCTGACTGCTTCCCAGTCACTGTCACTTATGAAGCCTTCCCCACCACCAGCAGTTTGTCTCTTTCCCTTGCTCTTATAGTGCTTTGTAGCTATCTTTACCAATACAAAACCAGCATGCGGTATGAGCATGATTTAAAACATGTCTGGCTCCTCCCCTCAACAAATTCCTCAAGGACAGGCACCATGTTTTCCAGTTTCCCCAGCATCTTACATAGTATCTCAATATAGCATTTCACAATAAAATATTAAATAAATAAAAACTCCAATCAGCCTCCCTGCTCCAGCTTCTCCTTCATCAAGTTTTCCTTCTTACGCATTTTTCTAACTTTATTTCAAAATAATTAGATACATAGGAAGGTGGAAAAACAGTACAGAGTGGACCCATGTAGCCTTCATCCAGTTTCCCCCAATGGTAACATCCTTACCTAACTATAGTACAACAACAAACCCAAGAAACTGACACTGACACAATCTTCAGACCTTATTCAGATTTTACCTTATATGCATGTGTACGTGTAGGTTTGGCTCCATGTAAACTTACCACATGTACAGACTCATGTAAGCACCATCACAATCAAGATACAGAATGGTTCCATCACTACAATGATCCTTGTACTGCGTCTTTACAGTCAACTCATCCTCCTCCCTACCCCATCCTCGGCTCCAACCCTAATTCCTAACAACCATTAATATGTTCTCTAACTCCATAACTGACATTCTTAACAATGTCCCACTGCCTACAGAATAAAGTTTGCAGATCTCAGCATGGCCTTTATAATGTGGTCTGGATCTATCGTTCCAGCATATTGCTTACATCCACTCCCATGATCTCACTATTCCAGCAAGAGAAGACAAGGCACTCACTCCCTAGGAACATGCTTCACACTTTCCTGCCTTTCTATCTTCGCTTATGTTGTTCCTCTGCCTATACATTCCCTCCCTGGTTTTTCCACTCAGAAAAAGCATCTCTAAAGGCTCCGCTCAAATGTCATATTTATAAAAGGCTCTTCCTGACCTCCAACATCCTGAAGCAATCGCCTTTCCCTTCTCTGTGATCCCTCTGTTAACAGCACTCAGAGCACAGAATTGTTGTGTGTCTGTGTCTTCCCCACTTTACCCTGATCCAGCAAACACAGGGGTATGTATTATTCATTTCTGTCTCCACAAGACCCAGTGGTTTGGTTTCAACAGACTTTCACAAATCCTTCCTTTGTGCTATCGGTTACTAGCTGCACTTAGTGCTGGAGATGCAAAAATAAATATACTTATAAGGGGCTAATGAGCTGCTACCCCAGTGCCTAGCTCACTGAGGATATACACCAGAAACTTCTGGAATGAGTGAATCCTAAAAATCTGCAGGTCATTTGAAAACACTTTTAAGACACAATGACCTAGGGGCGCCTGGGTGGCTCAGTCGTTAAGCGTCTGCCTTCGGCTCAGGTCATGATCCCGGGGTCCTGGGATCAAGCCCCACATCGGGCTCCCTGCTCAGCAGGAAGCCTGTTTCTCCCTCTCCAACTCCCCCTGTTTGTGTTCCCTCTCTTGCTGTGTCTCTCTCTGTCAAATAAATAAAATCTTTAAGAAAAAAAAAAAAGACACAATGACCTAGGGATGCCTGGGTGGCTCAGTTAGTTAAGTTAAGCGTTTGCCTTCAGCTCAGGTCATGATCCCAGGGTCCTGGGATCGAGTCCCACATCAGACTTCTTGCTCAGCGGGGAGTCTGCTTCTCCCTCTGCCTGCCACTCCCCCTGCTTGTGCTCTCTCCCTGGCAAATAAGTAAACAAAATCTTAAAAAAAAAAAGACACAATGACCTAGAGTAGAAATACATCAGCCATGGATCCTGATGCTGCTGAGGGACACAGAAGCCACCAATCACTGATCATTCAATAAATGCTTACTGAGTGATGACTACGTGTCAGGCACTTTTCAAGGTACTGGGGACACAGCAGTCAATAAAACTGATAAAAATACCTGCCCTTGTGGAGTTTTCTTTTTAAGTACAGGGAGACAGGAAATAAAATACATACATAAATTTAAAAGTAGGTTATAGATTGTGGTATGGAGTGCTTTGGAGAAACACAAAACAAGGTTGACAGGGGGTTGTGTATGTTGAAAGGAAGGTGGACAGTTTTAAATCAATGGTCAGGGAAGGACTCCCTGAAATGACATTTGAACAAAACCATGAAGGAGACACAGGATCATGCCATGGGGCTACTTGGGAGGAAGACTGTCCCAGGCAGAGAGAAAAGCAGGCGGAAGCACATCGAACATATTCAAGAACTAGCAAGAAGGCTCGTGAGTGTTGGGAAATGAGCTTGGAAAGGTGGAGGATTAGGGGGTGGGGGAGAGGGTGAAGGAAGGGAGATCATGCAGGGCCTTGTATGACACAGCAGGATTTTGCCTTGATTCCTGATGACACTTTATTTCACTCTTTATCCTTTTCTACCTGTATGTCTTTCCCATGTTAACAAGCACCCAAAATAGCACTCAGGGGTAAAATAATTTATCAAATACAGATAACTGATTACTCCCAGCTACCAGGATGCAAAACGAATTCGACATGGCCATCGAAAGGTGAGATTGCATCATCAAAGCCTTCCAGATTAGACTTAAACTAAAATCAACCCATTTCTAAATTCAGTAATTCTTCTTTAAAAAATCGATTTTTCCCAGGGTGCCTGGGTGGCTCAGTCAGTTAAGCATCTGACTCTTGATCTCAGCTCAACTCAGGTCTTGATCTCAGGGTCGTGAGTTCAGGCCCTGCATTGGGCTCCATGCTGGGCATGGAGCCTACTTAAAAAAAAAAAAATTTTTTTTTTTTTTAATTTTTCCCTGAATCATCACAGTAATACAGGAGAAGCTCTCTCTTCTATGATTCAATCAGGCCAGTGATTGAAATCATTAGTGTGTGTATAGCAGGGATTAGTCCATGATCACTCAGTCTGTTGTGAGCAGTCATGTGTTTTACAGAAGGAATGGGGGGAACCTGTTAATCTCATCAGGTGGATTAGTTGAAAGAACTTCTATCTTACAGAACATCTGGGCAAGATGGTAACAGGAGGACAGGTGTCTCCTGCCCCCAGTTTTCTTTAAAATAAACTAAAGAAACACAAAAATAGAGAGAAACCTATATCTGTATCTGAGCTAGAAACCAGGAAGAATGCCATCTCACCTGCCCAGAACTTTGAGGAATTTCTGCTAGATATACTCAAGATGGAGCAGGACCAAAGATGGGCTAGCAAGCTTTCTACGGAGCAACAAGTATTCTGGCAATAAATATAGACAACATCAGCACAGCACACAAGAGGACAAGCAGCACACCCAGAGCTGCCATAGCACTGGTCAAGGCCCCACCAAACGGACCCTTCTCAGAGCCTTGGGGCAGCAGTATCCCACCCACCTCTTGCCCAGGCCACCAAGTCTGACAGAGGGAGTGGGACTAAAGGGGCTGGACCTGGCACAGGCAGCCCCAACATAAATTCAATCAACCTAAAATTTCCCCTTGTTTCTTCGCTTGGCTATGAAAAAGTCAGACAGACACTCAGTTATCTCTGTAAGAATCCTTCTCTCATGAGATTATGGTGATGGTTGCAAAACTCTGTTTGGAATAAGATTTAAGGAATCAATGTAATTATGATACTCAAGTAAACTGTTACTTAAAAAGGAATTTCTAAACCAGGAAAGACTGGTTAAAACTCTGAATGCCAATTTATATAGTAATAGAGGAAAGGAACACCAAATTGAGGGCTACAGAAAATCAAATTAGTAAAGTAAAACTTAAATTCCTCAAGAACTCAGAGAAGTTAAAGAAGATAAAAATGAGGTAGGGATTAATTTTAAACGTACATGACAGGGAAAGAGCACAGCATATTAAAAGCCTGGGCTCAACAAAAAATTGTGAAAACTAATAAATTCATTCAAGTTGCAGGATACAATCAACATGCAAAAATCAATTGTAGTCCTATACACTAGTAATGAGCTATCCAAAAAGCGTATTAAGAAAACAATCCCAGGGGCGCCTGGGTGGCTCAGTCATTGAGCGTCTGCCTTCAGCTCAGGTCAAGGTCCTGGGATCGAGCCCCGCATCGGGCTCCCTGCTCCGCGGGAAGCCTGCTTCTCCCTCTCCCACTCCCCTCTGCTTGGGTTCCCTCTCTCACTGTGTCTCTCTCTGTCAAATAAATAAATAAAATCTTTAAAAAAAAGGAAAGAAAACAATCCCATTTATGATAGCATCAAAAAGAATAAAATACTCAGGAATAAACTAAACCTCAACAGTCCAGGAGGTTCAAGACTTGTACTCTGAAAACGACAAAGCAATTCTGAAGAAAATTCAAGACACAAATAAATGGAAAAACATTCCATGTATGTGTATTGGAAAAACTTAATATTGTCTTCCAATAGACTTTCACAGGGGAAAGTCAATACTACCAAAGCAATCTATAGATTCAATGCAACCCTCATCAAAATCCCAGTAAAACAGAAAGATCCATCCTAAAATTCGTAAGAAACCTCAAGAGACTCTGAATTGCCAAAACAATCTTCAAAAAGAACGAAGTTGCAGGTCTCACACTTTCTGATTTCAAACTTACTACAAAAGTATGGTAATCAAAACAGTGTGATACTGGCATAAAGACAGATACAGAGATCAATGAAATAGATCAGAAAGCCCAGAAATAAATTTTCACATATATAGTCAAATAATTTTTCAACAAGAGTGTCAAGACAATTCAAGGGGGAAATGATAGACTTTTCAACAAATGGTGTTGGGAAAACTGGGATGCACAAGGGAAAAAAGAAAAAATGGAGACCCTTACAACGTACATAAAAATTAACTCAAAATAGAACAAAGATCTAAACATAAGAGCTCAAACTATAAAACTCTTAGAAGAAATCATAAAGAAAAAGCTTCATGGAAATGGATTGGGCATTGATATCTTGAATATGACATCAAATGCACAAAAGGAAAAATAAATGGGACTACATCAAAATTAAAGGTTTTTGGGGCGCCTGGGTGGCTCAGTTGGTTAAGCGACTGCCTTCGGCTCAGGTCATGATCCTGGAGTCCTGGGATCGAGTCCCGCATCGGGCTCCCTGCTCAGCAGGAAGTCTGCTTCTCCCTCTGACCCTTTCCCCTCTCATGCTCTCTCTCTACCTCATTCTCTCTCTCAAATAAATAAATAAAATCTTTAAAAAAAAAAATTAAAGGTTTTTTGTTTTTTTGCATCAAATGACACTATCAGCAGAATGAAAAGGCAACCCTCTGAACGGGACACAAATTTGTCGATTAGGAGTTAATATCCAGAATATATAAAGTACTCCTACAACTCAACAACAACAACAAAAAACCCTATTAAAAAATGGACAAGAGACTTGAATAGACATCTCTCCAAAGAAGATCTACAAATGGCTAATTAGGCACATGAGAAGATGCTCAACATCCACTCATCTTTTGGGATATGAGAATCAAAACCACAGTGACCTACTACTTCACACCCAGTGGGATGGCCATTAAGAAACAGAAACACCACACACACACACACACACACACACACACACACACAGAGAGAGAGAGAGAGAGAGAGAGAGAGGGAGAGAGAAAATGACAAGTATTAGCAAGGATGTGGAGAAACTGGAACCTTGTACATTATTCGTGGGCATGTAAATGGTGCAGCTGTTGTGAAAAACAGTATGGTGATTCCTCAAAAAATTAAACAAAGAATTGTGTTTACTACCAACCCATTTCTGGGTATTTACCACAAAGAAGTAAAAGCAAGGACTTGAACAGATACTTGTACACCCGTATTCACAATGGCCTTATTCACAATAGTCAAAAGCAAGGCAAGCCAAGTGTCCATCAACAGATGACTAGATAAACAAAATGTAAATATGTACAATGGAATATCATTCAGCCTTAAAAAGGAAACTCTGACAACATGAATGAAACTTGAAGATATTACAAGTGAAATAAGCCGGACACAAAAGGACAAATACTGCATGATTCCAGTTCTAAGCAGTCAAACTCATACAGACAGAAGGGAGAATGGTGGCTGCCAGGGACGAGGGAGGGAAATAGGACATTAGTACCTAATGCGTACAGAGTTCAGTTGTGGAGATGGATGGTGGCAATGGTTGTACCACAAAGGGAATGTACTTAATGCCACAGAACTGTACATTTAAAAATGGTTAAAATGATTTTACAGTATGTATTTTTTACCACAACTGAGAGGGAAAAAAAAAACCTTGGGCTTAGGGTCAACAGTCCCTTTCAGTCCCTTTACCCACAATAGATAATTCTAAGGCCTTAGGGAAGTTGCTTAACCTCTCTCACATATAAAATGAGGTAATATCAGTACCTACTCCATAAGACTGAGATAATCCCAGTAAAGCAGTCACCACACAAACACTAAAAGTTAGCTCCTATGATGATGATGATGATGACGACGAGGACTAAGATTATGAGGGTGGCACAGCCGACTCCCAGGACTTTGGCCACAAAAGGACTGTAACTGTATTTCTGAATCACTACCTAGGGAAGGCTGCTTTCATTTTTTTTTTTTAATTTTACTGATCAAGATCCTTTCACCCTTGCCCCCTTCACCATTGAACCCTTCTAGGATTGAACTACATCCTGTATAATTTTTACCCAGCCAAGTCTCAACGTTGCCTCAGGAGACAGGACATTCCTTGGAAAAATTAAGAACTGGCACCTTCATCCTACAGTGGAAGATATGATCCAGTTTATAAAAAGCAACTCAATGACACTCTCCAAGCTAGGCAAAGATTTCAGATCCTTTGTGTCCTCTACTCTACTACCTACAATGTCAACTTTATAGATTTGCCAATGTTTTTGTCATCTTGAAGTGTTATTTGGAGAAGTACTGACTAGGCTTTGGACCTTTAGAAGTATTATCCTTAGGGAAGATGTGCATTTAACCATATATGATGGCCCAAGCTCTAGATGGGGCAGGGGACAGGGGTGGGGGGAGGAGGTGGGGAATCAAATAGAAGTGGGTGATTCAAGATCTCAGGAGGCCCATCCCCTCCCCAAGTCCAATGGTTCCCTGTAAGAAAAGTACCTTGTCTCCTTCACCCTTATACTGGGATGAATGGTGATCCATGTCCTAACACCAGAAACCTAAATGTGACCTTGTTCGGGAAAAAGGGTCTTGGCATGTAATTAAGGATCTCAAAATGAGATCATCCCGGATTATACTGGTAGGCCATAAATTCAATGACAAGTGTCCTTAGACCAAGACACTCAGAGGAGAGACAGAAGGAGAAGAGAAGGTCATGTGAAGACGGGGGCAGAGACCGGAGTGATGCAACTACAAGCGAAGGAGCCCCAGGAGGCGCCAGGAGCTGCAAGAGGAGAGGAAGGGTCCTCCACTAGAGACTTTAGAGGGAGGGAGCACGGCCCTGTCGACATCCTGATTTCAGGTTCAGGGACTCTAAAACGGTGAGAAGGTAAATTCTCTGTTGTGGTCACTTGTCACAGCAGCTCTAAAAAAAATAATATGACCCCAAGCATGGGAGAAAAAAGCCAAACACTGTGCCGTACTCCTTCCTCATGGGCACTACCAAAAGTCTTCCTTCTGGGGACTCTTCACTTACATAGGCTACCAAGGAAATTTCATGTCCATTGGTACTGTGCTTTCCATGTGGATTTGGACCTCAGCGTAGCCACGTCCCAGGGACTTCACAGAGAAAGAAGCTCCACATGCCGGAACGGTTCAGTACCGCCAGGCACCCAGCCCGCCTCATCTCACTCGGACTCTGATCCTTACAGGAGACACAGATCAGGGGAGGAAGGTACACAGTTTTGCTTTCAAACCAATTCAAAAGCAAGTATGATTGTCCCATCTATGTGGCTCAAAAGGTAAAAGACAGACCACAATGGAAGATGTTTTAAGAACCAGCCTGGGGAGTTTCTAAAGGAATCTGAAACAGGATTTTCCCAGTGGACTACAGGACAGGGGGACAAATGCCACAGCCCCAGTCCTCCCTCCCACCTCCTCCTCACTGCTGCGCCTTGTATTCTCTTCATTTCTTTTTTTCCCTGTGTCTTTCACACTATGAATATGTCCTTATGTGAAAGGAACTACACACACAGTGGAAACCAAAAAATTGTGGCAGTCGAGCCTGATGTTATAGCTACACGTCCTATACTTTCTGCTAAAATCACAATGTAGTGGTGGGAGTTCAATAATGTCCTGCCTCCTCTGGGCCTACAGCTGTTCTGCTCATCATAATTTAAGCAATGTTTGCCCTCATGAGCAGGGCCTCAAAATATATTGGTCGAATGACCAGTTTATATCATAAGGTAAAATATCAAAATGGTAAATTTTATGTTATGTATATTTTACCACGATAAAAAAAAATTTTTTTAAACCACAATGAGATACTACTTTACACCTACTAGAGTGGCTATTATCAAAAAATAAAATAACAAGTGTTGGAAAGGAGGTGGAGTAATTGGAACCCTCATGCCTTATTGGAAGGAATGTAAAATTGTTCAGCTGCTGTGGAAAACAAGTTGGAGGTTCCTCAAAAAGCTAAGTGTAGAATTACCATATGACCCAGCAATTCCACTCCTGGGTACATACCCAAAATAACTGAAAAAGAATGTTGTTTTTCAAACAAAAACCTGTACACAAATCTTCATATCTACATATTCACAACAGCCAAACACAGAAAACAACCCAAATATCCATCAGTGGATGAATGGGTAAACAAACTGTGATATAGCTAATAATTTTGAGGACTATTATAGCAATGGCATATTATTCAGGCATCAAAAGGGATGGAGTACAGATACATAGCACAACATGAACACACCTCAAAATTATTACGCTAAGTCGCGAGAGATAGTCATACACCGTATGATTCCACTATAAGTGGAAATATCCAGTATAGGTAAATCCATAGAGATAGAAAGCCAATTGGTGGCTTCCAGTGGCTGGGGAAGGAGGAAATGGAAGTAACTACTTAATGGGAACCAGTTTCCTTTTAGGGTGATGTGAAAATCCTTTGGAACTAGAGAGAGGAGGTGGTTGTGCAACCTTGTGAATGTACTAAATGCAAATGAACTGTTCCCTTTTAAATGTATATTATATGAATTTCACTTCAATTAAAAAAGAATAAAAACGTGAAATAAATCCTACTGTGCCATCTAACCATAGAATTCAAAGTAAACAATACATATAAAAACATTTGTTTTAATGACTTAACTAGTCATCAGGGTTTCTTAACTATTGACTTTGGGCTAGATGAATAATTCCCTGTCGCGAGGGGCCGTCCTATGCACTGCAGGATCAGCTCAGCAGCATCCCTGGCCTCACCCATTTGATGCCAGTAGCATACACACATACCACTCGCCAAGTTGTGACAACCTAAAATGTCCCCAGACATTGCCAAATGTCCCTTGGCAGGCAAAATAGCCCCCGATTAAGAACCACTGGTCTAAATGGAAAAAGGGCTCTCCCAGCAATTACTAAGAATTTGTTCTTTTTCAATCCCCTGTCGACCTGCCAGTGTAACTCACTGTTTCCCGCCAACCCTACCAGCCACAAATGAGCTATCTATGAACTTCGGGTACCTGATTATAATGTCCTTTCTTCTAATCCCAAGTTCTCCCAAACCATTCACAAGTGCCCCAGGTATGCTGCTTTCTGCCTGCCAGGCCAGAATTTACCCAGTACCCCTCACAAGTTCCCAGTGCCCGGCTCCAGGTCCCCATGAGCACCCATGGGACAGAAGAGCATCCTGAAGGTACAGGTCAGGGAAAAAGCAAACCTACCAGTTTTACAAGTAGGACAGAACCTTCCTGTGACTAGGCCCTCATTCCCCAATCTCAGTAGTTAATTAAAGAACAATGAAAGTCCCACCCATCATCCCATCCCCAAACAGGTTGACAGGTGAAATGGGAAGTCGAAAGCCCCTAGAGGATAGGATTAAATTTTCAAGAAGTTCAATTATCTCTACCTTTGGGGGACACAATCAATTGAGGCCTATTTGTTTTGACATTAATCTTTCAGAAAACCCCAAAACCTTGAGGCGCCTGGGTGGCTCAGTCGGTTAAGCGACTGCCTTCGGCTCAGGTCATGATCCCAGGGTCCTGGGATCGAGCCCCACATCAGGCTCCCTGCTCCGCGGGGAGCCTGCTTCTCCCTCACCCACTCCCCCTGCTTGTGTTCCTGCTGTCGCTATCTCTCTCTGTGTCAAATAAATAAATAAAATCTTTAAAAAAAAAAAAAAGAAAACCCCAAAACCTTGAAAGGAGAAATGGATTCTAATTCCATCTGAACCTGTGTAGTCTTGGACAGGTCATTTAGTCCTCTGGGCAGTTTTCTCCTTTGCAAAATGAGTGAGTCAGGCTGTTTGAATTCTAAGTTTAATGCGTTAATTCAATACCTACTAAGTATCTACTTATTAAGCATATATAAAAGGTAAGTAGAAACCTAACCACACCCTTTAGGAGCCCAAGTTGGGTCAGGGGTTAGGTGGAGAACAGCTAAGATGACAAAGAGATAAATGAACACAGTTAAGATGGAACAAAAAGTGAAGAGGTGTGTGCCAAGAGCTTGAGTGTATGAAAGAACAAACACTGAGAACAACTAATCACATGTAAAATAAGTCAACAGGTCTTCCCAGGAGCACCCTTGATCTGTGCAGGAGGTGAAGCGAGGAGCTTGAAGTATCAGGGTGTGGAGGAGGCAGCATTGAATGGAGACTTCTCAGCTAACTATTTTGATTCTTGCACAACTGGAAATATGCAAGATACCATGTCTAACTCTCAAATTGAGCATTTTTGCTGAAAAAGACCTTTTCTTTTATCTAGAGGCTGGCAAAGACTCAGGGAGAAGTGGTCGGTCATCACTCAGCAACCTCTGAGCTAAAAGACTCCCTGAAAAGTTAATCATTAGTCCAGTGTGACAAAAGAGAACCAAGAGGCACCCAACCTGATCAGCAGGGCCTAAAAGTTAAAGGTGAGCAGAAAGTCCCAGCAACCTATAAAACACAAAAGGTAAATTCAAAACCACATACTGAGGATGTCTCTACAGTGACCATGACAGGTCTTTTTCTTCTCAAAGCCAAAACCCAAAGGAAAATTTTTTAAAATTTATATAAATACGCTTAAAAACAAGTAAATATATAATATATAAAATATAACTGAAAGGAACGTTTATTCCTTTTAATATTAAGAGGAAACACAAAGCTGTCAAATAAATGCCATAAAAAACAACTTAGCTCCCTAACCTGGCCAAAAGAGACATCATCCAAATTGCTCTGGCCCGCTTCTGCACCGGCCAACACGGCTTGCATCACTGGCCCTCTCCTGCCAGATTTTCTACACCTCGCCAACCTCAGGGCAGAAGGTGAAAATCTTCCTTGCTCTCTTAAGTCCAGATCATTACTGCTTCCAACTTCCACTCTCATGCACAAGAAAATCCCTGCTCCTCTAAGCTCGTGCCACCTGGCTCCCATGGCTTCTACCCTGCTTTGCCTTTTACCTCCAACCTCCTACCCATTTCCCCAAATTCACTGAAGACTTTGGCATCCTAGCTTCCTCTCTGCCATAACTCTTGCCAACATCTTGGATGGTTTCAAAATCTACAAGGATGATTTACTCCTATACTTGAGCCTCTAAATTTCTTCACTACAAAGACCTTTGGTCTTTTCAAACACCTACATCCATGGCCACACCTTAGTCCTTGTCAACACAAATCTTAAATGTCATCACTTTCTGACACACCTTCCAACCAGTCTCTCATGCCTTCACTCTGGCCTGATCTGTACTTCAAACTCTTCCGTCCTCCAGGCTCTCTTTCCATTTTCTCCTGTCAACCAGCCTGCTCTTTGGATGGTCTTCTCCCCTGATTCTTTTTTTTTTTTTAAGATTTTTATTTATTTACTTGATAGAGAGAGAGAGAGAGAAAACACAAGCAGGGGGAGTGGCAGGCAGAGGGAGAGGGAGAAGCAGACTCTCGCCGAGCAAGGATCCTGATACAGGGCTCAATCCCAAGACCCTGGGATCATGACCTGAGCTGAAGGCAGATGCTTAACTGACTGAGCCACCCAAGCGCCCCCTTCTCTCCTGATTCTTGCCCCATGGTTGACAATGTGGACTGCTCCTTTGATTCCTCTGCACCCCTGGCTTTCCATCACATCTACCCAACCCAGAATCAATGCTAAATCCACCTATTGGCTCCTAACCCCAATCTCCTGAGTTCTACCAGAGAAGAATCACACAATCTCGAAAAACTGTATCACTATCAATTCATGGTCTTCATCCTGGCCTGGGTGCTTTACTTGTCCTTGAATAACTCCCACTCCTATTCCTCTTAATGACTAGCCTAAATCGTTAGGAGTCACCTCTGCCCCATACTCACCACCACCCTCAGCAGACAAACTTGCCTCCTTATTCCAGAAAAGTGAGGGCATCTGTCATGACTACCTTCAAATTCCTATCTCCCCCACACAACCCCAGCCTTCCCACTACAAACTGAATTACGTCCACACTGATTCATTTATCTCCTCCTGTCTGAGGGTGAAATTTCTTCCTCCTTTTCCAAGGACCAGCCTTGATCCCATTCATTCATTCACCATTTTAATCAAAAGTATTTACTAAGCCCATCCTGTGACAGCCTGTGAACAAAACAGACAAGCTCATGAAGCTAATGAAGGGAGACAATCAACAAATAAATAAGTAAATTACAGAGCATATAGACAGAGGGAAAAGGAATAAGGAGAGCTGGGGGAAATGGAGGGTTGTAATTTTTAACAGAATAGTCAGAGAACTCTCTGAGAAAGTGAAATTTAAGCAAAACAGATGAGGGAGAGCAAGCTTTGGGGCTAAGGAGAGGAAGACTATTGTAGGCCAAAGGAACAATGAGTACAAAAACCCTGAGGCATGGGCATGAACTTACCCTGCTTTAAGGAGCTATGAGGAGGCCGGGGTAGATAGAGTGCAGTAACCAAAGAGGAGAGTAGTAAAATAGGAGAGAAGTGACCGTTGGCCAAAGAAGAGCACTTTCTAGGCCCACATCAGGATTTCCAGTTCTACTTTCAGTGAGATGGGCCATCACTAGGATTGTTCTGAGCAGGGGAGTCAATGAAATGATCTGCATTTTAAAGGATCCTTCTGGCTACAGTGAGGAGATTAGACTGAGGAAGCTCAGGGAGAAGTAGAAACCAATGAAGAAGCAGCTCATGTAATCCAGGCCAATGACAACTTGACCCAGGGAGACAGCAGGTGAGGAGGTTAGAAGTGGTTGGGTTTGGGGATATATTGTGAATGGCAAACAGAGTTTTCTGACAAGCTAGATGAGAAGAGGTTTGGGGCCTGAGAATATGGAAGGACCCAACTGGCTCACTGGAGGAAATGTTTTTGACCTGAGTAACTAAAAGGATAGAGTTGAAATTCAAAAAGATGAAGATGTCATCTCCAGTCTCTTCTAGAACCTCACTTGAATAGGCAACTGCCCTGACTTTTGTTTTAATTTCTCTCTCTCTCTCCCCTTCTGCCTCCTGGTGCCTTCCTATTATCCTAATCATATATTCAAACATCTCCTGATCTAGCCACCATACAATCTGTCCTTTTCTTTCCTATTCACACTTCTTAAAGAAATGGTGCAACCCTTGGGGCACCCACCATCAACTCACTACTCTTCTGAAACCACTCTTGTGGAGGCCAATGTCATCCCACTGTCCAATCCAGAGGACATTTTCCAGTCTTTATCCTACCTGACCACTCTGGGGCATTTAATCCTCTTCTAGACTCTGATTTCTTACCTCTGTAAGGTCCCACGTGTGTGAGACAGACATTGCAGTCTACTGATTCTCCCCAAACCTCGCTGGATATTCTTTCTCAGTCTCCTTTAAAGGGCTTTCCTTACCAAGCTATCGTTTAAATCTTCCTAAACCTCAATTCCATTCTCAGCCCATTGGTCTTCTCACTCTTGACTTCTCAAACTTGAGTACAAGTACAAGTTGTCCACATGGACAACTCCAAACAAATCAATTTCATAGTATTCAACTTCCCTAGGTTCTTTTTCCTAAAAATGATTTGCCCAAGTTCCCCAAAGCCCTTATCCCACTTTACCAGAAATAAATAAGCAATCAAAATTTGTAAAAGGCACACCTTCACCCAATTCTCACTGTAGTGCATCCCCCAGAGTGAAAAACACCAGAGCTCTACGGATAAGATCCATAGGGCTTCTTCTATTTCTCTGACATATATTTCTGTAAAGGATGCAACATGGTGTCAGAAATGTGATGTACTGGAGTGCCTGGGTGGCTCAGTTGGTTGAGTGTCCAACTCCTGATTTCGGCTCAGGTCATGATCTCAGGGTTGTGGGATTGAGCCCTATCGGGCTTGGCACTGGGCATGGAGTCTACCTGGGATTCTCTCTCCCTCTGCCTCCCACAAGAAAGAAAGAGAGAAAAGAAGGAAAGAAGGAAGAAAGAGGAAGGAAAGAAGGAAAGAAAAAGGAAGGAAGGAAGGCAGGGAGGGAGATATACAAGTCCATGTTGGGATGTTCTGAATTCAGGTATATCATAGCATAGTAGCAGTAAAGACAATTTTAACAGACCCTAAATTAGATAAGTGGAAACCCCGGCAGAAGTTCAGCTGAGCCCTGGTCAACCTACAGAATCTTGAGAAATTATAAACCATTGTTGTTTTAAGTCCCTGGGGTTGCAGGTAGTTTGTTACACAACAGCAGAAAACCCAGACACAGGGCAAACTGATCATATCAAACCCATCATCTTCCTCATTAAACCTGTGTCTTCCCTCTTTCCACCCTCCCTCTCTTCCTGAATAATACAGCTCAGCTGGTGCCACTTCTATCTCATGCACCTGCGCACTCAAACTAGAAGCCTGGAATCACGCTTGATTCCCTATCTCTCTTTCAACCCCGAAATCCAATCAAGCATCCAAGTCCTATGTGAACCTCCTAAATATTTGTCTGCATTCTTCTCTGTTCCTATTAGTGTTCTGCCACTTAGACCCTCACTGCCTTTAACCTGGATCATGGCAACAGCCTCCCAGAGGCTCTAGACTCAGCTCCTTCCCATCATTCACATATGTAACTGAACTGCAAATCTGATCATGGCATCCCCTCCTAAAACCCTGACTGGCTTCCCTACTGCTCAAAAGATAAACCAGACTCACGGGGTCTCTGTGATCTAGGCCCTGTATTTCTGTATTCCGTATTTCTCCTCAGGCCTTTCCAAGTATGACTCTTCAGACAGAAATCATAAAGGAAAAGATTGACATATTTGATTGCACAAGAATTAAAAATACCTGCAAAACCCCACTTTAACAGAAAGTAAATGACAAAATAGGGGGGAAAAGTCTGCAATGTATATGTCTGTGAAAGGATTAACATCTTAAATATGTGAAGAACTTCTGTAAATTGTTAAGGAAGATGAACACTGTAACAGGAATATGAGCAAACAAACAAAAAAAGCAACACAGAAGAAATATAAAGGACAGATAAAAAGACATACAGACAGACGGAAAGAAACAAAGAGAACATGTCCAACCTCATAAAGAAGATACACTTCCTGAGCACCTGGGTGGCTCAGTCAGTTAAGCATCTGACTATTCATTTTGGCTCAGGTCATGATCTAATAGTCTTGAGATCAAGCCCTACATCAGGCTCCTCGCTCAGCAGGGAATCTGCTTAAGATTCTATCCCCCCCCCGCCCCCCCCACACTCCCTCTCTGTCTCTCAAATAAATAAATACATCTTAAAAGAAAAAAAAGATACATTTCTTATGTAAGTATGTATTGGTTTAATCTTTCTGGAGGCTATTTTTTTTTAAGATTTTATGTATTTATTTGACAGACAGAGACAGCGAGAGAGGGAACACAAGCAGGGGGAGTGGGAGAGGGAGAAGCAGGCTCCCCACCAAGCAGGGAGCCCGATGCAGGGCTGGATCCCAGGACCCTGGGATCATGACCTGAGCTGAAGGCAGACACTTAATGACTGAGCCCCTGGAGCCCCTGGAGGCTATTTTATAATTCATATCAAAAGTTAAAATATTGGGGTGCCTGGGTGGCTCAGTCGATAAGCATCTGCCTTCGGCTCAGGTCATGATCCCGGGGTCCTGGGATCGAGCGTCGCATCGGGCTCCCTACTCCACGGGGAGCCTGCTTCTCCCTCTTCCACTCCCCCTGCTTGTGTTCCCTCTCTTGCTGTCAAATAAATAAATAAAATCTCAAAAAAGAAAAGTTAAAATATGCATATCTTTTGATCCAGCCATTTCACATTCAGAAATTTATTCTAAGGAAGTAACAGAACAAGTACCCAAAGGCTTGAAAAATACTCATTGCGGTTATTTCATAATAGCTATAAATAACCTAAATGTCTCATAGGAGATTGGCTAAATAAATCACGACACATCCATACAATGGACTAAAACTGATGATGCAAACATATAACACAAAAAGATAGTTAGGATATACTGCTAGGTGAAAAAGCAGATTACAGAGGATGATGTGAAGTATATTCTTAGTTTTATAAAAAATACACAAGTCTGGAAGGCACACCAAAACATTAACAATGGTGATCTATAGGATTATGGGTAATATTTTTTTTTAAGATTTTTTTTTTTTTTCAGTTAATCTCTACACCCCACGTGGGGCTTGAACTCGCAACCAGAAGATCAAGAGTCATAGGTTCTACTGACTGAGCCAGCCGGGTGCCCCAATATTTTCTTTCTTTGTCTAACTTTATCTTCTAACTATTCTACTATCTCTATGGATTAATTTGTATAAAAAAATATTTTATGAGGGACGCCTGGCTGGCTCAGTCAGGAAGAGCATGTGACTCTTGATCTTGGGGTCATGAGTTTGAGTCTCACATGGGGAGTAGAGATAAATAAAAAAAAAACTTAAAAAAATATTTTATGGCTTCATGATTGCTTTCTTCCATTATCAACCACACATATATGGAACTAGCATTCATTTCATTGTTTCAAGTTTTCCAGCCCCCGACACCAAATACCAGTTGAGAGTCTCCAGCGAGGCCCTTAACTGAGATACAAACATATACAGCATTGAGCAGTGAGTTATAATCCTGGAAACTTCTCCGTGGTTTCAAATAAATGGAAATTGAATGAGATATTATTATAACAGTGCCTACAACACTGCCTTCCATTGAAAGTGTGGAGAAGGGCCTTCTGTGTATGAGGAGGGTGGGTGGGAGACAGGATGAGAAGGGATAGAAAGTAGGAAGGAAAATGGAAATAGGTTAGGTCCCTACAGCACTGATACTCAACTTTTCAGACAAATGCTTCTAAGCACATTTAATGAATAAGAACTATCAAATGATAACTCGTTATCTCTTCAGAACTCAACCTTTCTGGAACATGAGGCATAAAAAACTAATTTCTGTGCCAAAAGGAGACAAAGCCCATGCTCAGCAGCTCCTGTACTTTAATCACAGGCAAGACCCTCCAACTCTCACTCACAGCCTCTTTACTGTTGCACACGGTTCTAACAGGCTTAGTCATCTGGTTTCCGAGTCCACTGCAGATTAAAAGCAGCAAATTAGAGAGGCACTAATTCAGGAAGGCACACGGATAGCAGCAAGAAGTGACGAGGGACAGTCTCCGAAGAAAGAAAAACACAATAAAGCACAAACATGAAATTCTACAAGCAGTGCAAGCCAGGAGCAGTTTATTCAGGAGCAAACTGTCTTACCCATATCAAGCAAAGATCCTAACAGATCTAATAACAACGCATTTGAGAAATAAAAGAATGGTGAGGTGTTAGACTTGGAAAGTAACGTCACCATCATGTCATCCTCATTTTACAGACAAGAACCCAGATGGACAGGGTTGGGAAGTAAGCTGTCCAGAGTATAGGGCATGGTGGTCACCACACAGGTTCTGATCAGGCGTACTTTCTACCCACATCACACTACCTCCATGACATATAATCTAGAAGACAGGAAATATATAATTTGTTTCAGAAAAAGTCCTATCCAAAATAGTACATTTTCAAAACTGATAAACAACTCAGGGGTCAGGAACACCTGTCTTCCCACGATGAGTCATCTCACACAGGCTTTCCAAATGACCAGGCCACTCTTCTATTTATCTTGTCAGTCCTTTTCTTCATAAACCTAAGGAATTTCTCCCCATCCTTCCTTACTCTCTGTAACCCCCCATTCAACTTCTACCCCCACAGCATAGAAAACAAAAGCTAGGAGGTATGAAAAAAAAGAAAACAAAAGCCATGAGGCAAGAACTCCCTCAACCTGTCAAACCTCACCAATTTCTTATCTTCTGTACCATTCTTTCTCCTTCCAGGAGAAATGACCTCTTCCAGGTCAGTGAATGAAGTGCTCTTTCTCTTGTCCAAAGTCCTCTCCTACACCTGAGTTCAGGTTTCTATCCATGACCTGTCATCAACTCCTCAGTCCTATTCCATCAATAATCCCCCCTGTACTCTATTTCCAACCCCTTCCTTTCTACTGGCTACTTCTCTGTTTAATGTACTCAAGACTCTTCCACCATTAAAAATAATAAATTCCTCCGTGACTCAGCATCCAACTGACTTCCCATTCACTCCTATCACTGCCTCCTGACTCTACTGCTCCACTTAAACTGCTCTAACAAAGCTCATGAATAATCTCCATGTTTCCAAACCCAATAAACACTTTTCCATCCTTATCATGACCTTTCTGATTTCTAACACGCCGAAGTATCTACACTCTCCTCCTTTTAAATCTACTTAGTATTCATTTCCATCACTTAATATCTCCTGGTTCTACATCTATATCTCCAATCATTCTGCCTCCATCTGCTCATTCATTCCTTCAACTGGTTTTCACCGAGCAACTCAGATGTGTCAGGCGCTACAGAGGGAACTGGGGATATACAATGAACAAGTCGGTCAACGCCTCTGTTTCATTAAGGTCATAATCCTATGGAGGGAGATAAACAACAAGCAAGAATTAGTTGATACAGGCTACCTGGCAAAATAAAACATGGTAAGTTCCTTATATTGGATGGTGAAGGAAGGTCCCTCTGAGGTAAGATTTAAGTGAGGTCTGAATGGCAAGAAGTCAGCCATGGAAAGATCAGGAAGAAGAATCTTCCAAGCATTAAAGACCTATTTATGAGACCTGAAACCATAAAACTCCTAGAAGAAAACATGGGCAGTAATTTCTTTGACATCAGTTGCAGCAATATTTTTTCTAGATACATCTCCTAAGGCAAGGGAAACACAAGCAAAAATAAACTATTGGGACTACACCAAAATAAAAAGCCTTTGTGTTGTTTTGTACAAAACGAAAAGACAACCTACTAAATGAGAGAAGATATTTGCAAATGATATATCTGCTAAAGAGTTAATATCCAAAATATATAAAGATCTTATATAACTCAACACCAAAAAAGCCCAAATAATCCAAGTAAAAAATGGGCAGAGGACCTGAATAAACATATTCCAAAGACAACACACAGATGGCCAAGAGACACATGAAAAGATGCTAAAAAAAAAAAAAAAAAGATGCTCAACATCACTAATCATCAGGAAAATGCAAATCAAAACCACAATGAGATTATTACCTTATACCTGTCAGAATGGCTAGAATAAAAAAAATAAGAAATAACAAAAGCTGGTGAGGATATGGAAAAAAAGAAACCTTTGTGCACTGTTGGTGGGAATGTAAATTGATGCAGCCACTGTGGAAAACAGAATGGAAGTTCCTCAAAAAATTAAAAAAAGAAATACCCTGGGATGCCTGGGTAGTTCAGTTGGTTAAGTGTCTGCCTTCAGCTCAGGTCATAATCCCAGGGTCCCAGGATGGAGCCCCACATCAGGCTCCTTGCTCAGCGGGGAGCCTGCCTCTCCCTCTGCCTGCTACTCCCCCTGCTTGTGCTCTCTCTGACAAATAAATAAATAAAATCTTAAAAAAAAAAAAAAAAGAAAGAAAGAAATACCCTATGATCCAGTAATTCCACTACTGGGTATTTACTCAAAGAAAACAAAAATACTAGTTCAAAAAGATATATGCACCCCTGTTTATTGCAACATTATTTACAATAGCCAAGATATGGAAGCAACTCGTGTCAATCAATAGATGAATGGATAAAGATGTGGTGTGTGTATATATATATATATATATATAAAATGTACTATGACTCTGCCATAGAAAAAATGAAATCTTGCCATTTGCAGCAACACAGATGGACCTAGAGGGTATTATGCTAAGTGAAATAAGTCAGAGAAAGACAAATGCTGCATGATCTCACTTATACAGGGACCCTAAAATACAAAACAAATGAACAAAGAAACAAAAAAACAGACTCTTAAATACAAAGAGCAAGCTGGTAGTTGCCAGACAGGAGGTGGGTGGAGGTGAAATAAAGGGAATCGAGAGGTACAAACTTTCAGTTATAAAATAAATAAATCATAAAGATGAGAAGTACAGCATAGGAAATATAGTCAAAAATACTGTAATAACAGTGACAGATGGTAACTACACTTATTGTGGTGAGCACTGAGTAACGTACAGAATTGTTGAGTCACTATGTTGTACACCTGAAACTAATATAACACTGTAAATTATACTTCAACAAAAAATTACTTAGTAATATTATTTTTAAAATAGATTTTAATATATTTTTCTATCCAAGTATCTATCCCCTCCTTCCCTCTTTCACTTTATTTCATTCCTTCCTTTTGCATTTCCTTTCTTCTTTTCTATTTTCCCCTCCGTCCTTCATTTCTTCCTTTCTATCTTAAAAAAAAAAAAAAAAAAAAATTCCAGGCAAAAGAACCAGCCAAGCCTGAGATACCAAAGAGGAAACGATGTTAAATGCTCAAAAGAGATAACGGGGAATCATTGTGGCTAAAGAGCACACAGGATTTTGGTGAAGAGAGATATAAGCCTTTATAAGCCAGGGTCTGCAGGTCAGAGTGAGGAGTTCGGATTTTACTCCAGGTGTGCTACTCTTCCTCTACCTACCCATACCCCACTTCTCTCTTCTTCCACACAGTCTCCCTGTGAGATCTCATTCCATTTCACTTTTCATTAATATCATGTGGTTATAGGACAACACTCACCAAACCTTTCTCTAAAATCCAGGCCAGTCCTATCCTCCAGTGTCCTAAACCATATCCACCCTTGGACTTTCACTGGTGCTTCACACCAAAAAGCCCCAAACTAAAGTCATTCTCTTTCCCTTACACACTGTTCTTTCTTCATTTTGTTGACACCATTAACAACCCAGTCACTTAAGCCAGAAGCCCAAGCTTCAACCTAGCTTCCTCTCACCTCCAACATCTAATTATGAACACCAATTTTTCAAGTTTAAAGGAGAGATATGGAAGAAGGTAAATAGAAAAGGAATAGAATCTTTTGCCTCCACTAATAATAACACCTCCCAGTATGGCTCATGCGTAAGCCAAGATTAACAACCCATCTCAGGAATGTTGTCTTAGTCCCAGCTACACAAGTCTGACACTTCAACCTAACCAACCCACGCCACTGTCCCTCTCAAACAGTCTCAACAGAAACTACAGAATTTAAAAATCATGTCTTCCAGTTAGAAAGTATCTTTGAGACCACCAGTGATCTCCATATTTATATAAGGAAAAACACACTCACAGAAGGGAGGTCATGTGTCCCAGATCACTGAGAGAGACTACACAATCTACTTCCCTTACCTGATATAGTTGTTCGTTCATATGAGTTAAACCCCGAATCAGAACTTGAATATACAGACTTGGACATTATTCTATCATATCACCTTAAAATCACTCCAAAATTGCTGGGTGAGCCACTTAAATGGCCCATTTTATATGAACATAACATATTAATAATCTAAAATTATGTTTTTAAAAGAGAAAGAAATACTTCATTTTCTGAGAAAGTCTACATTATCCCCCAATTAACTTTTTTCAAGTGAATTCTCATCATTGGTCAGAGAGCCACCAAGATCTGATCTTTCTTTCCTTTTTTTTTTTTTAAGATTTTATTTATTTATTGACAGAGATACACAGCGAGAGAAGGAACACAAGCAGGGGGAGTGGGAGAGGTTCGAGAAGTAGGCTTCCTGCTGAGCAGGAAGCCCGACGCGGGGCTCGATCCCAGGACCCCGGGATCATGACCTGAGCCGAAGGCAGACGCTTAACAACTGAGCCACCAGGCGCCCCAAGATCTGATCTTTCAACAAGATCACAGAGCTCACAGAGCAAATCACTGGGCAAGATTTACTGATGATCCCCCTTTTCACTGCTTCTCTCTGAACGTAGCAAGAACAGGGAGAAATAAGTGCCTGTCTATGTTCTAAGAGCTACATACAGTGATCAATTATAGGTACCACCTCTATAGACTCAATTTATAACTGAGCTACTAGTGTTATATTTATGAATCTTTTAAAAACCATATTCTCGGGTGCCTGGGTGGCTCAGATAGTTAAGCGTCTACCTTCGGCTCAGGTCATGATCCTGGGGTCCTGGGATCAAGTCCTGCCTCAGGCTCCCTACTCAGCGGGGAGCCTGCTTCTCCCTCTGCCTCTGCCTCTCTGTCTCTTATGAATAAATAAATAAAATCTTTTAAAAATAAATAAATAAATAAATAAAAACCATATTCTTGGACACCTGGGTGGTGCAGTCGATTAAACGCCCGACTCTTGGTTTCAGCTCAGATCATGATCTTGGGGGCTGGGACTGAGCTCTGCATCAGGCTCTGAACTCAGTGTGGTATCTGCTTGAGATTCTCTCTCTCCCTCTCCCCCTGCCCTTCCCGCTTGTGCTGTTTCTAAATAAATAAATATTTAAAGAAACAAAACCATATTCTCTTTGATAAACATAAAAGTCTCATGTCCTCCCTTCCCTCAACCTCTTAGGACTACAATATACCTCTTAAGAGGGTATACAACCACTCCCCATTCTCTTTGAGGTCCCTCCTTTCCTAGCTGGACCTGGGGTTAGTCTGTGCTTTTACAAATTATATATTCCTTTCCTATCTGTCCTTTGCTCCCATGCTCACTACCCTAAATATAAGTTGAGAATCACTGTCCTAATTTACCGCAGGCCAAAAACCACCACGAGCTAGAAACTTAATGCATGCCTCACTTAAAGACAAATTCTAGTTACTTCTGAGTTTTTGATCCTTGACCCAATCTTCTCCATCTTTGTAATATAGAGTGACATAGTTTTAGAGTTCCTTTATATAGTTAAGATACTTACACTTTGTATCTCTACTTTTGAGATTGATAGCATTAGGTATCCATAATTGAATACAATCAATAAAGAGATTTATGTGATTTTTCTGGAAGGTGTTCTACTTTGAGTTTATTTTTCAACTTTACCAAACTTACAAGATTTGATAGCTCTTATCATTGTAATAAGGTCCCAAACAGATCTACTATATTATTGGAATAGGAATAGGGAGGTCTGTATATCTCACATTTGTCTGGTCTGTAGTGCCTACCCAGTAAATCTGAATTAGTATTGATTTACTGTATTATTTCTTCAATTAATTTATTCTCTAGTACCCACTGTTGCTTAAATGTAAGAGTCCTGAATTGGATACAAAATAAACCTAAGGTTTACACCCTGCCTCCTAAGAATTATCTAACACTGGAAAGTAGATACAAATGAAATAGATAAATAGCAAAACAAAACTTTGAGATTATGGGCCCAAAGAGTCAACAAAAGCAGCAAGAATGACAAGCAACCACAGGACAGGAGAAATGGATGGACTGTAAAGAGGTTAGGTGGGATTAAGGTAGGTGGGCAGGGGAGAGGATCCCAGGCACAGAGAGCACTACGAGTGAAGCACTGGAAAGAACTAAATCCGCGGTACAAGGGAGATGAGGAGGGCACCAGGCCTAGACGAAACAGATAACCTGTGTTAGAGTGCAAGAATTTAAAGCTGGATAGGCAGCTGGGATTAGGCGTTCCTCAGCGGCAGAGAGGCCCTTCATACTAATAATCACATGACAGGTTGGGGAAATTTTCCAACACACAGGTGGCTTTCAAGCAGGAAAAAAAAAAAATCAAACCACGATATTTATCGGAGATTCTCTTCTCCTTATTCCTCATCTCTATCTATCTATCTTTCTATCTTCTGAGTATAGTATAGCATTCATTTAAATAGTCTGAGTTCCTTTATATAGTTAAGATATAACTCATATTTCTACTTTTGAGATTGAAAGATGTGTGTGTGTGTGTGTGTGTGTATCTCCAGGACACTAACTTCACCAGGTTATAGACACAGCAAAACAAATATTGCCTGATAAAAACAAAGCTCATGCACTCAAACACTAAGTTACCATTTATAGACTGCTAACTATATGCTAGGCACTATACTAATCACTTTGCATGATTTCATCTAATCCTTACAATCAACCACAGTATTAGCCGTATTTTACAAATGAAGCCAGGATCTTCACTGCCCAACATCACAGGTCCAGGATTCAGGCCAAGGGCTGCCTAGCTCCAATTCCCATGCTTTTAAACCACTGCACATGGGGCTAAACTCAGAAATCTTCTCCTAAGGAGAACATCACAGTGCTTCCATTATTCTGGGGGATAGGGGAGGAAAGACAGTACCGGATAGCACATTTTCCTCAATCATTACTGAGTTACCCCTTCTGGTCAAATCAAGATTATTCCATAGCCAAAAGGTCAGATGGAATTATTTCTCCCAGCACTGACTAATCCCCACCACCAAGATGCCCAGGCTTCTAAAAACAGTAGGGGACAAAGGTCTGAGGAACAGGGCTAGGCAAGGGAAATTAAACAAATCTAACAAACCGGTAGGATAATCAGCACTTCCTGAAACAAGATTCACTGACCAGGGAAAATGATGAGTTGGGGGAATTGCAGGAGACCTGCCACCTCCATAAATGTTGCTCAAGCCCCAATCCTCCAAAAGGGGCCCAACTGACAAGGCCAGAGTCCTCTTCTTTTTTTCTTGTTCGTAAAGGGTAATAAAGTCTCCATTTTGTTCTCAAATTCATGCTCTGTACCAGACGGACAATAATCTCTCTCTCACCCTAAAGGTCCCAGTACAATAGCTGTAAGCATCCTCAAAAATAGGCAGCAAACAAAATTACATGGCATTATATTGCTTTCTCCAGGATCCAAGTCCCAGATGAAAGGCATCATTATTTAAGATCATTATAATTACAAATGATAATCTAACATCAATGCTATGCTTGGCCTTCTATGATAATAATATAGGGATGCCATAAACTCTTTCATCCAATTATCTCTCGGCTCTTCAGAAATCAGGAATAACAAAGCTTCAGTTGGCATTGCCATCCACTGTCTGCCAAGGTGAACTCAGAGCCCAAGGAGAAAACTGACCAGTTCAGGCTGATTCACTCACAGCAGGCTCCGAATGAAACTCCAGATTTTCACTCTTTCAACTTTGTTCCAACTTGAGGAATTCGCCCTCTGCCAAGATGGAAGTGTCACTCATAAGAAGGACTCCTCTTCCCTAACAATTGTCCAAAACTCAAAAGAAGAACTGAGATTGTTTAAAGTATACATAATACACTAAAAATAAAGATAGCAGACTAGTAATACTAGATCCTGGAAGGGGAAGGAGGCACAAAATATTGCAGCCAGGATTGCTGAGCGATTCAAAATCACATGCAATGAAAAGGCTTTTTTACTTTGGGTATAAGCACAGAACATATGATTTATTTATGTAGGCAATTTTGTTCCTCAAAAGAAACCAAAAATGTTGCAATACTCTCAACTTTGCTAAGAATATAACATATGCAAGCGTGCAGAACTAGACGTGTTCCCTAAAACAAGGTTACTTGAAGGGGTTCCAGAGAAGATTCCGTTAAGAACTATCCACCTTCAGGGCGCCTGGGTGGCTCAGTTGGTTAAGCGACTGCCTTTGGCTCAGGTTATGATCCCGGAGTCCGGGGATCGAGTCCCGCATCGGGCTCCCTGCTCAGCAGGGAGTCTGCTTCTCCCTCTGACCCTCCCCCCCCATGCTCTCTCTCTCTCTCTCTCTCTCTCTCTCTCTCTCAAATAAATAAATAAATAAAATCTTAAAAAAAAAAAAACTATCCACCTTCACAAAATGTTTCCTAACCATTTCAGTCCTCACTGGTCTCCTTCCCCTCAACACCTCCAGAATTTAGACACTACACCACACACCCTGTTGTAGGGTGCTTTTGTTTCATGTATGTTGCTCACATTATGTCAACAAGGAGGGCAGGAGCCAAATCTTCCCTTATTTCTCTGTATGCCACAGCATCGTAGGGCTGAAAATACCATACATGCTCAGTAACCCCTGCTACTCCTGGCTGGCAGGGCAAGCTGTCTCTTCTGCACTCTGCATTATCCCCATGCCCTCTCGTTTCATGGTCACAACATCCCGACAGCAGGAAGGACATTTTTTACAAACGAGGAACCAGTGGCTCACATAGGTTACATGACTTCCCCAAAGCCACATTGGAAATAGTAGTCAAAGAACTTGAACCCAAAATCCCTAATTGCAAGTGCTAGACTCTTCCTGAAAATTCTTCTTTGTACAAAGAATTATCAACATCTTCTCTCACAACATTCTGATTTTTTTTTTTTAAAGAATTTATTTATTTGACAGAGAGAGACACAGCGAGAGCAGGAACACAAGCAGGGGGAGCGGGAGAGGGAGAAGCAGGTCTCCCGCTGAGCAGGGAACCTGATGTGGAACTCGATCCCAGGACCCTGGGATCATGACCTGAGCCGAATGGCAGACACTTAACGACTGAGCCACCCAGGCGCCCACAACATTCTGATTTTTAATAACTCTTCCCAACTGAACCTCCCTATAAACAATTTCAAGTCAGAAAATGCTTCCACAATACTTTTGGGCTGCTCAGATATGAGCAATGAGAATATAAGGAGAATTGTCTAAGTTCATACTCCATATTCAGCCAGTGGTATAGTTACAACTCCCTCGGCCAGAGCCTACAAAGACTTACCATTCTATCTCCTTTAGTTCATTGGTTTATTTCTGGAAGTAGCCATTTTATAAAGAAAATGACATGAAGATTTTTAACCATAACAGGTTAAACAGAAAGACTGCTGGCTCACTGATTCTGAGAAAATGAATTTAAAAATTAAGCGATTCACCTGAAGTCAGATTAGACCCTTCTGCACCATCCCTGACTCCTCTCTCCTTCCCCACAATGGTCAACACGTCATGTTGTGCCACCTTGGCACTACTGACATTTTGGGCTGGATAATTCTTTGTTGTGGTGGGAAGGGATGGCTACTGGGTAGGCTGTAGGATGTTTAGCAGTATCCTTGGCCTATACCCCCTAGATGCCAGTATTACCTCCCACCCTGTAACAATCAAAAATGTCTCCAGACATTAATAAATGTTACTTGGGGGTAACTGCTCCTGGTCGAGAACCACTGCTCTGGACCAGTGGTCTCCAAACAGAGGTACACAAAACAATCCACCGGGGTAGAAAAATATATAGATGAGACTCTCCACTTATATTGATTTCCATCTTAAAAAATAAGATTTTTATCTTTATTTATATTTACTAGATGGCCTAACACTAGTGTTCCCATCCAGTCTCTATGTCAGTCCTGGGTCTCGAATGAATCTGATGGAATAATGAGGAAAGAATGGAAGCTCCATAGCACAGGCTGACATGGACTGCGATGTACTACAGTTCATGTGCTTGGTTAAGTGGATTCACTGATCACATTTGTTTTAAATGAATTAATCCTCGGGCGCCTGGGTGGCTCAGTTGGTTAAGCGACTGCCTTCGGCTCAGGTCATGATCCCGGACTCCCGGGATCGAGTCCCACATCGGGCTCCCTGCTCGGCAGGGAGTCTGCTCCTCCCTCTGACCCTCTTCCCTCTCGTGCTATCTCTCATTCTCTCTCTCTCAAATAAATAAATAAAATCTTTAAAAAAAAAATAAAATAAATGAATTAATCCTCATAAAGCAAAAAGGGGCTTAAAAAGATTCCTGTGAAGATACCTTGGATTAAAGATAACATAAGCATACACAAACAACAAAACTATGGCAGTGCCTCATTCCTATTTGGGTGTACTTTTCTTTTTTTTTTTAATTTTATTTATTTATTAGAGAGAAAGAGGGCACACAAGCAGGGGGAGTAGCAGAGGGAAAGGGAGAAGCTGGCTGCCCGCTGAACAGAGAGTCCGATAGGCTCAATCCCAGGACCCTGGGATCATGACCTAAGCTGAAGGCAGACACTTAACCACCTGAGCCACCCAGGCACCCCTCCTGGTGTACTTTTCATCAGTCACATTACAATGTAGAAACAATTAAAATCTGGTAAGATATGACAAGAAATTCACCAAAACCTATCCAGATGACTTAAAATACAGATTTGCATGTACTATCATAAATGATGAACTTCATTTTAAGTATATATTGTACCTTCAGATATTAGCTAATAATAGCAGGACATGCATATAATTATAAAGAAACAAGCATACATATAATGAAGAGGTTAATGTTTAAATGATAGTGCCATTCTATGCAAAAAGTTTAGCCATCATTGCTCGAAACCAACACTGTCTAATAGAACTCTCTGTGATGATGAAATAGTTTCTATCTGTACTGTGCAAAATTGTAGCCAAACCATGTAGCTATTAAGCAACTGAAAAGTGGCTAGTGTGCCTGAACAATTAAAGTTGAATTGTAATTTCAATAATTTAAATTAAACAGTCATATGTGGCTATGGCTACTTTACTGGACAGCATAGCCCTGGACCACTAATAGATTATGCTAATATGCTATTATGCTATCTCAAAACATAAAGCTCCCAACAAGCAGTGCACTTTCCTACTTTTTGTCTTTGGCCATGTTATTCTCTATGCCTTGAATGTTCTCTCAACCTTGTCCATCTAGTAATAAATTCTTATTTTGAAGACCTACCTCAAATATCACCTTTAACTTTCCCTGACTACTCCTGACCCCACAAAATTAATTGCTGCCTCATGTCTGTTGCCTTACCCCTTTTATAGCCTTCCACTCCAGCACTTGGAGCTACTGGCTCATGTATCTGAAGTTCTAGCACTAGGAGTTCCTCAAGGCAGAGTCATTTCTCACTGGCTGATGCCCAGCACATAGTGAGTGCTCCGTACAGCAATGAATGAACCAACAAACCTTGATCTCCCCATTTAAACTGCAGTGCTCCTTCTACCACACCAAAAAAATGGCTCCAGAAAAGCCGACTGAAGGCTACTCTTTGCTACTTCACAGCGCCAGATGCTACTTCAATAGACAATACCATTTCTATTATTATCACTGTTTGGCTCTTTCAAATGCAGATGTCACAGTTACTTCTTAAGCAGGCTCAGAAAGCATTTATCCTTTGAAGGGCACAAAATGAAGGTGCGTGGTGGTGTTGGTCCCCTCTCTGAGGGGTCACCTTTCAAATACTGCAATGACTGCTCTGATACAGTCGTATGTCACATGTACTGGATTAACATTTATCAAGCTTTTCCCGTGTACTCTACACGCAGTTTTAGCTACTGAGGTACAAGTGGACGCCTCCCCTCCTACCCTCCCACTCAGAACCCATGTGAAACTGTTTCTCTTTATCATCTCTCATTAAATGAGTGTGACTTTGTTAGAAAGACCAAAGGAAAGGCTTTGACCATGCAATTGCTTATTCTGGATTTCATTTCTGAATTCTAAATTTGGCTATATTTAGCAAAGCTATAACCGTCATCATGCCCGAAGCCAGGAAGAAGACACCATTCACAAACCACCCCCTGAAAATCTGCAGTTGCCACTAAAAAACCGACTTCCCAGCAGGCAAAGACATCTGAAGTGGGAGGGATCAAATTGGTGTTTGCGTCAGAGAAGACCTCAGGTGCTTAGAACCAACCTCTCTGCCTGGCACTAACGCTCTCCAGAACCTCGCTGCCTCTTCTTTTCTCTCCAACATACCTTCCGCTCTGGTCACACATATCCTCACTCTCCCCCTCATCTACTCCTTTCTGTAACACTGGTCATCCCACTTCCCCACCTGCTTCTCCTTCAAGCTGCTTGCCTCTCACTGAACCTTCAGGCCCGCTCCCCTGCCCCCAAACACTATCCCTCCCTTGCCCCACGGTTAGCATAGGGCTCTTGCACAGATGGGAGCAGTGCATACTGGAGATCTATTCAACAGTTACTCCAGAGACCCAGGGCCACTGAAGAAAGCGAGCAGCAAGTGAACAGCCAGGAAACAAATGTAAAACAATTTCCTTCTACCATTCCAAGTCCTTCTTTCCTTGCTTCTGGAAGGGAAACTCGTACTAACCCAGATGATACCACTAGTCAGTATCCCTGAACTCATACTTTTTCACCACTCCACACTTGCATATACTACTCTCTCTGCTGGGAAGGCCTTGGGTAACCCTCATCTGGACCATCTGCTGGGCAATTTCCATTCCTGTTCAAACCACACTTCATCTCTAAACCCTGGCCCTCAGGCCCCTTCTCTTTATCACCTCATAACATCTTTTATCATCTACCATATATCAAGGGCCATACCAAGGGCTGGACACTGATCTTAGCTTTATTTGTTGGTCTATGAGCTCCTTAAGAGCCAGGCCCACATCCTATTCATCTTAGTAATTCTGGAATCTAATGCAGTTCCTGCCACAAAGAAGGCCTAATGAACATTCACTAAATGAATACATGTGTGCATCATATCAATACCAACACGATGTAATTATATGCTACACATGTGTGTATACAGATATACGTACATGTATACATATGTTTGTTTTAAGTATTTAAACCACACTACCTTGTGATGTTGGTAGAAGAAATTGTAAGTTTACTAGTACGGAAACTCACTCAGTTCTCATTAACTCTAGACCTGGATTCCTTCAGTGGAAGTAAGGAAACTGCTCTGATGGGGCATGTGGTCCACCTTATATAGAACTGATGCAGTTCTGGAAAGTGGTCTTGGATACAGCAGGTATTTAACAAACATTTATTATTTAAAGCTTAGATGTAAGGTCTCGTATAGCTAAGGACATATAACAAAAGCACAGCTCTTCAGCCTTCTCTGAGCATTGCTCCAATTTTCCCATTGAGCTCATTCCAGAAGCTTAAACCAAATCTTCCCTTGACATCACATGCCCATGACCTCAGACATGATTAGGAAGTCATCATGGCATCCTCACTGAGAAAGTAGAGAAAATATCCAGCCTGGAGACAGCCATATCCCTCTGAACTCATGGTCTAGAACTTCACTTCCCCCAAACAAGCCCCAATGGACTAGTAAGTGAAAGCAGGCGAGCAGGGCTGATGCTGATGGGGAGATGGCAGCCCACGTATTCTCCTGTCTTACTCCAGCACCTCTTCCTCGGTGTTCCTGCATTCCTCATTATAAAGCATAGAATGGGGCGCCTGGGTGGCTCAGTTGGTTAAGTGACTGCCTTCGGCTCAGGTCATGATCCTGGAGTCCCAGGATCGAGTCCCGCATCGGGCTCCCTGCTCAGCAGGGAATCTGCTTCTCCCTCTGACCCTCTTCCCTCTCATGCTATCTCTCATTCTCTCTCTTTCAAATAAATAAATAAAATCTTTAAAAAAAAATTAAAAAAAAAATAAAGCATAGAATGATACCCATTTTATAGAAACAGGGGTGACAGGCAGGATGTGGTGCTGAAGAGTCTGTGTTTAAAGCCCACCCTCCCAAACTGCCTGGTCACTGCCCCGGCAACTCGATGCACAATCCTCATCATCCTTGGACAACTCTGGCTGGGACTGGTGGTTAGGTCCACACCTGGGGACTCAAAAAGAAGAGGGTGCAGGAAGGAACATGGTCACCCAAAACATCTGTTGACCCTTCAAGGAGCTAGTGAGGCTTCTGCAGAAAAATATCTGATTCTGTCCACCCACAACAGGAAAAAGGATTGCTGCAGATTGCTATAGCCAAACTAACCTTCACACCCCCCCCCACTCTCCCTTAACTACATATAGGATATAATGTTGCTGGCAAATAATGGCTACCATTCATTGAACACCTGAAAAATGTTAAATAATTCACATACATCGCCTCATTTGATATTCATGACCACTCCACAGGATAGGGGTTCTCAATCTTTAGCTTGCATCACAATCTCTCCAGAAATCTGTTAAAGCCCCACCCTCGTGGTTTATGGGGTGAGGCCTAATTTGCATTTCTAACAAGCTTCCATATGATGCTGATGCTCCTGATCCAGGACTCCACACTTTAAGAACCACTGCCAAAGGGAAACAGATTCAAGAGAGTTTTGAAATGTCTTATCCAAGGTTTCACAGCTAGTAAAGAACAGATGCAGAATTTGAACCTAGATCTGCCTGACTCTATAGACACTGCTGGTAACCATGCTATACTGTATGTGTGAATATTTGCCTAGTCTTACCAAATGCACTGGCAGCTCCTTAAAGGCAGACATCACCTCCCTATCGTCCCTCTCAGAACTCAGTGCTACCTTTTTTACTTAGTAGGTGCTACATAAATAATTTGTATACAGGCTCCTATATAGCCATATACTTCTAAGAGCCACAAATTCAAACTCACCTATAGTCAAAGAATATAAAGAGAGCAATATCGCCAGACCCAGTTTTACATGAGACTCTCTCCTGATGCTCTGAGTCTTGGCCCATGCTGTCTCCACACCTGGATAACTCCTACTCATTCTCTGGTCAGTCACTTCCTGCAGAAAGTAATTCTTGGCTCTCTAAAACTGGGGGCCATTGCACCCGAAGCTTGTCTCCGCGATAGCACATATCACTCTATTCTAACTGGCTGTTTTCCATCTCTCAACATAGTCTGTAAACTATAGTATCTAGTTTTATGTCATATCCCCAGGGCCTAGCACAGTGCCTGGCACATCAATAAATACACCATAACTGCTTGTTGAATGAATAAATGAATGCAGAGCTGCGAGCCCTAAGTTCCACGTAAAAATACCATAACGCATGATGTGCAGTTCTCAGGGAAGAGGAGGACAGCCTAGATAACACAGACCAATTTTGCCTTTTCTCTTTCTCCCATCATTCAGACTCTGAAAACAGGCACTGCTTAGGGTAGCACCAACTACAGTAAGACAATATCCTAGCTGAACAAAATGCTCCTAGGCTATAAGGTCAGCAGAAGCCATTCAAAGAGAAGGAAAGAGCTCTGTGCCCCCTCATTCCTCCTGATTTCTCTCTCACGTACTCCTTCTCCATTTCTCCATCCCACTGCAGTTAAGGGCTTTGGCACAGGGATGAAAGACACAGATCAGACTCAAGGGTGCGGATCTGGCAGCGGGCACAGAAGCATCTCCCATCCTGCACCAAAGCCCACAAGGAAAGATCCAGAGGGACAGTGACTCAGGCCCCAGATTAAGTCCACCTAGAGCAGTGCTGAGAATGGAAAAGAGCAAGAATTTCACAAGGACATTAATTGTCAGATCTTTTTTTGTTAAGTGTTTTTAAAGTAAAGGCTTCCACCCTAACCCCAGAAAAATGGGCCCAAGTTGAACCCAGTACTTGCACAAGCTGAAAGCCAAACACAGCTTCTTCATCCTCTCAACCCACCTGCCTGCAACACTCACTGTGACAGGCATCTCCCAGGCCCAGATTAGGACCTCTGCTTCAACCTTAGCTTGCAAAAAGGCTCCTTCCCCAGCTAATAAACTGTCCCCCCCAAAACCACCATGTTGCAGTAACAGAAGCCTCCCCCTTCCCCCATCCCCCCTCTCAGCCCATAACACAACCTACAGCAGGTTGGCCCCATCCAATTAGTTTGAATAGCTTCATGCCAAGAAAATTGCTGCTTTTATTAAAAATAAAAGCACACAAGGCAGGCAATGGGCTGTGAAAAGTATGATTCTGGCGTAATTATGAAGGTCGAGGTTAAGGTTACCAAAAGATACATGCAAAGATTTCCAGAAAGCCTGGGAGACAAAAATATATATTTACATATCTATAGATAGATCAACACACATGGAGAGAATTTACACAGCAGATCTAAATAACATCTTCTCCAATAGAGGAAAAACAAAAATCAGATGCTCCTCTCAAGTAATTCTTTTGGCAAAAAATAAAAATAAAAACTAAAACAGGAGGAAGAGGGGCCTAGTAGACTGCTTTCAAAATAACCACATTCATCTCATGTAATTTCTGTTATCTTGGCTACATCCTGGGGACCTGATTACAGTTGGGTCAGGAAACAAAACTAGTAAAATCCACCAAGAGCTTGGCTCCTAGAAAAACATATTCCCATTCTCTGAAAATCTTCTCTTCCTCAAATGCCTACTCCTGGGAGTGGGAAAGTTGGGTAGAAGGAGAAACCCCTCTCTCTTCTTAAAGCTACTCCATCTCCACCCTTCAGCCCTCACATCACAATTTCAAGTTTAAGGAGGATGACAAGCCCAGCACCCTACATTTGATGTGAAGCTTTACACTTTCACACATGTGTTTTCTCATCTGATCCTTATAATTCAGTGAGGCAGACAAGAATTGGCTTGCCAATTTTTAAAAAAATAATAAAATAAAAGGCCACTGAGGTAAACAATTTCCAGCAACGTCCTTCCACCCCACAAGCCCTGTCACTTCCAAATCTCAGTTTTAAATTTCTCAAGGACAATGATTCACTGAGCAAGGGAAGGGGGAAGGGAGGGTCAACTGGTCAAAACCCATTCATACACTGAACATCTAGAAACCAGTCTTGCTGCATCAGCATAAGATTTTAATTCACGGCGCACTGAAAGAGTCCCACCATACCTTCCGCCAACACCTCGTCCACAGTGACCTGCTGTCGCCCAATGCCAAAGACCCTTCCGATGTAGCCACTGCCCAGGCCCGAGGTGCTGCCCCCACCTCCGCTGGAGCCGGAGCCCAGGCCAGAGCCGCCCTGCTCTCGCCGGGAGTCGAAAAACTTCTTCATCTTGCGAATAGGAAGCAGTAAAGCAAAATACCGACGGTTTCTGGATTTTTTTTTTTTTTTTTTTAAGAAAACAAGAGATCCAAGGATTTCTTCTCGGATTTCAGCTCGGAGAGGAGCCACCCGAATCCGGCCGTGGGGGTGGGGGCTGAGGGAGGATGCCTATAGGAATATGCGTGTCAATCGCGCCCGGTCCCCTCCTCCTCAAGAGAGCGATTCGTGTAAGTTTAAACCTGTGATGACAGAAGAGAGAGAGGATGAATCAGTAACACACTTACGAATTCAGCCGCTGAGTCCTGGAGAGAGCAAAAGCCATCATCCCGGGGAAACGCTTCATGCATTTTCCTAGCAGAAAAACCCTAGGGCTGAAAACCCGGCAGAGCCCGGGACCCTGGTGCCCGCGGCTCGGAAAAAGGGAGGATTCGGCCGCCTCGGGCAGCGCCGACCGAGCCGGGAACTGCCTCCCCCTCCTCCCGGGTCTCTCCGCCACCCCGAGAGGCAGCATCCCGGCGGCACCCACTTGAGACAGCTCGGCGGCTGGCGCCCAGCTACCAGCTCTGCAACATTGTCACGACCGCCGGGCCGGCCTGCGACGCGGAGAAGAGGCGGCGCTGCAGCGAGAGCCGGGGCCGCGTTCGGCGCCCGCCCGCCCGCCAGCTGATCCCCGGAGCGCCCAGCGGAGACTGACCCGCCGCCCCTCCCCCGCGCGCGCTCCCGCCCGGCTCCATCCACCCAACCAGGAAGTGAACCGCCGCCGGAAGTGCCTCGCGGGACGGCGCGGCGACGGGCCGAGGTCGTCCTGTTGCTGCCGCTCAAGTCGCGACAGACGAGAAGGAGTCGTCGGAGAGAAGGGGACCCGGGATGGGGGTGTCTCAGTGTGGAGAGAGTTTTAGAAAAGAACTTTTATCGCCCGGCCCGCATGGCACCATGGGAAAGGTAGTTCGGCTCAACCCAGCGGCTGGACTACAACTCCCAGGATGCCCCAGAAGGAGTGAGCGAGGTGGCTGCGGTGGCCTCCTCGGCCTCGAAGGTGGTTAGTGGGGTGGTGCATTTGTGGGGATTCGGTTATTTAAATACATCCGGTAAAGAAACTGCCAAGGACTAGGAAACTGCTGCATGTACCACCCTTTTGGAGCCATCTTATTTGCGGCTTGACCTCCCTGCACAAGGGATTCTGGGGATGGTTGTTTCCGAAAGGATCGAGGCTGACACCTGAAGGACGCGGCTTAACCTGTTAGACCCTAGCCTGTCCTGCGAGGCTTAACGACGTCACCTGGGCAGAAAGTGGAAGACAAGGGGTGATCGGGAGAATTTTGCTGGCAGTTGGTACAAGGCCACACCCGAACGCCAACCCCAAGTAAAACCAGTACCCTTCTGCCCGCAACCTCAAAAGCTGTTTTTGCTCCCAGTTGTTATTGAGAACTGCTCCGCGGTCAGCTCTGAGCTAGGCACTGTGAGAAAACTGTGTTTCGTCTGGGAATCTACACGCGAGCCTCAAACCGAGAAACTTCAGGGGTGTATACGGGGCAGATCCTAGGGTACCAGCAGATCCAAATTGTTGGCTCTGATCCCAGACTTTAGGGTTTGGCTGGCGACAGTGACGCTTAATTCTTCCACCTTTCCTGATGCTGTGGGTGGGCCTGACCTTCACAAATCCCCTCACACAAAAACCCAAGGCTGACCTTCTGTTCTTTCTTTTTCACTTAAAGATTTCCTCCTTGATGTTTATTTTACCCTGATACAGCCTGAGTGCCAAAGTCCATTGGGTGGACAACGTGATTTTCATCTGCCAAATGCAGAAGATTTGGAAGGCCGGTTAGTACCCTTCTCCATCCCTAGATTTCCTGATGGGTGATGCTGAAAGTAGTTCCAAATCCCTGGCCCCCCTCCGCTGCCCCCCAAAATCCATGATTTTTCTAACCACATGAATATAGGTTATTTCTCACCTCCACCCGCTCTCCCTAATTCTGCGACAGCGCTATTGGCTTGTAATTCATCCCAGAACGTTTTCAATAGACATTTGAGGAGAGGACAGAGAGGTACGGGGGTGGGGGGAGGGAGGACGGGGGGGGGGGTTCCTTGCCTTCTGTAATCTGAATGTTAAACTGAGCCCTGACTGAACTGAGCCGTGACTGCTGCTTCTTCCTCTCTTCTTCTCCCCCTCCTCCTCCTCCTTTCCCCCGCCTCCTTTTTTCAAGTGGTGCCTTTGTAGTTAAGCTTCCTGTGTAGAGACAGCATTTTTTCTTCCAGAGGGAGTCAATGTTGTCGCCTCAGTTCACAAATTCATGCAGCCACCTCCAGGGTGGAATGCAGCACCTGCTAAAACATTCCCTCAAAGGAAGCCCACAGAGGCATGTTCTCTGCACTTTCCTTAAAAGGCTAGATTTTGTCTTAAGGAAGTTTGGAATAGACCTTAAAATAGATGGGAAAGCTCATTGGAATTAGATTCATTGACCTCCATCTTTACATCTATTGATCTTGGCTGACTTTTTTGAAGAAGTTCTGTTGGGTCCTAGAATCTGTTGCTATCTCAGTTTTTACTTTTCTAGACATTCCTGTTACCAGACTAGGCCAGACTTATGCAAATCCCAACTATCACTTCCGAGGAACAAAAACTTGTTTTTTTCTGATAGGATTAAGGCAGCTAACAAGCATCCACCTGATGCTTTGAGGAAGTTTTGTTTTTTTTTAAAGAAGCAAAAGAAAGAAAAAATATTAGAACACTGGGTTTCTTGCTTTCCATTCTTTCAGAGACTAATAACAATCATAAGGACAAAACTCCAGTTTTTAATCCTTTACATATAATAAATTATTTGATCCTCATAACAACCCTATGAAATAAGGTAATATTAACTGTACTCATTTTTTAGATGGGGGATCTGAAGCACAGAGATAAATGAGTTGCCCAAAGTCACACAGATAGTGACGGGCAAAGCTAGCGCTCAAACTCAGACATTTTGGCTTTACAGCCCAGTGTTTAACTAGCTACACTAAACTGCCTACTTAGAAAGAAAAAATATAAACTGATTAAAATACTAGAAAATAGTTAGAAACATCTGCAAGTAGCAAGGGACCAGGAGACAGGAAATATCTGCCACTCCATAGCTGTGCCCTAGACCACTTGGATCTCTGGACCTATTTTCTCAGCCATAAAACCAGTGCCCTCTTACAACTCTTAATAATTTTCTTGTTCCTGAGTGCAAAATAATCACAGATCAGCCACCATAATCCCAAAACTCTTACCACACTCCCTTTCTTTGTAATTTGCTCCACGCTTTGTTGTATTCCTATTCCACTTTTCATGTATATTGTCACCTCAAGTACTCAAAGTCAGGAACAGTCTTCTACTTATCTCCTTGGGCATTCAATACAAAAGTTTATTTGGTATGTGTCCTTACCAGTATTTAAATAAGCCAAATAATTGACTTCAAATTAAATGTGACATGTAAGAGAGCAATCTGATAAAGGTAGAAAAATTGATTTCAAGTATTCTGGACTAGGTAAGTTTTTGAACTTAGTTTAGGAGATACTATGGATAAATACCTAATCAAAGAGAAGGGGAGGGCGCCTGGGTGGCTCAGTAAGTTAAGCAGCTGACTCTTGATTTGGGCTCAGGTCTTGATCTCAGGGTTGTGAGATCAGGCTCTGCGCTGGGCATGGAGCCTGCTTAAGATTCTCTCTCTCCCTCTGTTCCTTGCCCCAACCCCTACCCCATTAAAAAAAAGAGAGAGTGGGAGAAGGGGAAAAGAAAGTGACATTTACTGTGTATTTTCCATATGCCAGTTACTGTATTAAGCACTTAACATATCTTGTTTAATCCTCTTGTATGCATCTCTGCAAAGTAAATACTATTATCTATTATATTAAAGTAGATACTATTATACTATTATCCCCAATTTTATAGATGAACAGTGAAGATTTTGTTAGTAGCAGAGGGATGTGCATGGTTTGTTAGGTTAGGAGAAAATGATTTGCCCTGTGGTGTGGCTAACTCATGTCACAGTAAACCCAGTTATGGCAATGTATGGTGCATCCTTAGAGGAAATCAAAGGGAAGGGGACCGACTTTAATTAACTACCTTAACTAAGGCCCGCACTGTGTTGGATATTTAATCATATCATTCAGTCTTCACAATACACCTATGAGGGGCGCATTACTCTTAATTTTGTCAATGTCGAAACAGGCTGAGCCAAGTTAATGTATGTTAACTATTGTTACACAGAGCCTGTAAAGGGCAGAGGCAGAATCAAAACCTGACTGACCTCAAAACCCTCATCATTTTCACTACACCATGTAGCCATTCTATATTGCCAGCTTTTAGTCCAGTGGAATTTATTAGGGATACAGATTGTCAGGCCCCATTCAGATCATTAACTGTTGGATTACTAAATAATGAATGACTCAAATGCATCGCTTAAGGGGAAGAGGCATATACTTTTTTCTACACTTTTGGTTTAACATTTTAAAAACCTTTTTTAATTTAAATATCTTTCCTGTTCTTCTGAGGTATAATTGACATATTTATCATTGTTGTATTTTCTCCAGCACTAAAAATGGTACACAGGGATACGGTTTTCAGAAATTTATTTTCAGCAACTCCTTAGTGCTTAAAAAGAGAGCAGGGAGCTAAAAGTGAATAAAATATAATCCTTTCAATGTACGTCGGTTGCCGTAACAACGGGCAGCGGAGTCCATTGGCAATGGCCTCTAACTTTAAGAAGGCAAGCATGGCATCATCTGCCCAGCGAAAAAGGATGAGTCCTAAGCCAGAGCTTACTGAAGAGCAGAAACAGAAAATCCGGGAAGCTTTTGATCTCTTTGATGCTGATGGAACTGGGACCATAGATGTTAAGGAACTTAAGGTGGCAATGAGGGCACTGGGCTTTGAACCCAAGAAAGAAGAGATCAAGAAAATGATAAGCAAAATCGATAAGGAAGGGACAGGAAAAATGAAATTTAGTGACTTTTTGACTGTGATGACTCAGAAAATGAGAAAGATACCAAAGAAGAAATTCTGAAAGCTTTCAATCTCTTGGATGATGGTGAAACTGGGAAGATATCATTCAAAAATCTAAAGCGTGTGGCCAAGGAGTTGGGTGAGAACTTCACTGATGAGGAGCTACAGGAAATGATCGATGAGGCTAATCGAGATGGAGATGGAGAAGTCAATGAGCAGGAGTTCCTGCGCATCATGAAAAAGACCAGCCTTTACTAAAATCAGTCTCTTCTTTTCATATTGTGTGAAACCTGGGTTTTGAGAACATAAACTATTTTCTCCTACTGACCCCCTGTATAACTTTAATAACAATCTTGAATCTCTCTTAGGTATTTGAAAGTGTTCTCTGACATTTAAGTTCTTTTTAAGGTGACCTGCTGATTGCTTCAATTCCCCAGAGCAAAACAAAAGCACATTAGGGTGGTGAAAAGGGTCTTAAAATTTTCACCCACCTGCATTTCTGCCTTGTATCACCTCACTCTTGTCATGCATTTCCACAATGGTGCCACCCAGAATGACTTTTTAGACAAGCACATGTTGTATCCATGCCACCAGAAGCAGGAGCATCTCCTTGATGTTTCTAGTTATAACTGACACCTGAGTGCCGCTCTCTCTTTTATAAAACCCAATGAACTTACGTGCATTTGGATGTGTGTTTGTGCTATTTGTTTTGCCTTAAAAATAAAGCCTTCCTTATTTAAAAAAAAAAAATATATATATATATATATATATAATCCTTTCAAGGAATTTAAAATATCCTGTAAAATTAAGTGTATTAAACGACGGGAACTAAAACTGATAAGAAAGGCCCAATCGTAGTAGAAACAGCTAGAACGTATTTTGGTAGAGGCAGGGGCAGCAGTCCCCTTTCACCAACCATCCAGCTGATTCTGATTCATATTCAAGTTTGAGAACCACTGTTTAGCAGAAGGGAAATTATAACAACCATTTTCCTTCTTTAACAAGAACATTTATTTTTGTTTTCTGGTTAGAAAAGTAATTACATAACCACTGAAGAAAGTAGGATAAAGAATAAAAGTCACTCAGAGATAACTGCTATTGACTTTTTTTTTTTGCATTGACTATCTTCATGAAGCTCAAAATTTCAAGGACCTCTCAGCATATCCAGTCCAACAGCCTGTTGGAGGTCTAAATCCCTTTTCTCTTTTTAGTTGCCCTATAAATCTTTCAGCTACTCCTGCTGTGTTCTGCTACTTACTGTTACTGTAGAACTTTGAATGTACCTCCATTATAGCCCAAATCAATTCGTACTGTCATTGTTGGTTAACCTGTTTCTCCCTTCAGGATTACATCACACTCATCTTTCTGTCCTTTGTGGTTGACTCACATACATAGTGGGTGCTCAATAAATATTTTTAACAAAAAATTAGTAATTTAATGAAAAAAATCTATCAAAATACTGAAACATATTTAATGCTTCTTATCAGAGTCCTAATTAGATTGAGCTCTTATATATTTATTTTTTCTCCATTTAATTTGATCAAACTGTTGTCTATATTTTCAAAGAAACTACTATTAGCTTTTTATTTTTTTTTTAAAGATTTTATTTTTTTATTTGACAGAGAGAGGGAACATAAGCAGGGGGAATGGGAGAGGGAGAAGCAGGCCTCCCACAGAGCAGGGAGCCCAATGCAGGGCTCGAACCCAGGACCCTGGGATCATGACCTGAGCCGAAGGCAGACGCCCAATGACTGAGGCACCCAGGCACCCCTACTATTAGCTTTTTAAAAATCAACTGTGGAAATTTTTCAATTCATTATTTTCTGCTTTTGTTTGTATTTTGTTTTTCCTTTGCCTTTACTTTCTTTTGTTATTCAGACAAATATTTGGTTTATTTGCTTTTTTCTTATTTCAAAATAAAACCATTTAAAGCTAAGACTTTCACTCAGTAGAGCTTTCACATGAAACAGAAGTTTTCACTTTTCTCTAATCATTATTTAATATTCTAATTACAATAAATAAATAAATAGGGACACCTGGGTGGCTCAGTCGGTTAAGCATCTGCCTTCGGCTCAGGTCCTGATCCCAGGGTCCGGGGATCGAGCCCTGCGTCCTTGAGCTCCCTGCTCAGTGGTAAGCCTGCTTCTCCCTCTGTCTGCCACTCCCCCTGCTGTGCTCTCTCTCTGACAAATAAATAAAATCTTTAAAATAAATAAATAAATACTCTACATTTTACAGTGTTTAGTCCCTCTTTGTCTCAAGGTTGGTTGGTTATTTATTTATTTTTAAAGATTTTATTTATTTATTTGACAGAGAAAGACACAGTGAGAGAGGGAACACAAGCAGGGGGAGTGGGAGGGGGAGAAGCAGACTTCCCGCGGAGCAGGGAGCCCGATGCGAGGCTTGATCCCAGGACCCTGGGACCATGACCTGAGCCCAAGGCAGATGCCTAACGACTGAGCCACCCAGGCACCCCTGTCCCAAGGTTATTTAAAGTCATGTTTACTCGTTTGTCTTATTTTTGTTTTGTTTTTAAGAGCTTAGAATAATATGAATAGTGATTGAGAGTACAGCTCTGGAGTCAAACTATGGGATTTGAATCCCAGCTCTGTCATTTACTGTGTAAGTCAAGGTGCAATCAGAAAAATAGAAACTGCACTATTTCAAACAGAGTATTTAATGCAGGGAATTGGTTACACAGATGTTGGAAGACTAAAAGGAAAAAAGGAGAAACTGAGGTAACCAAAAATTAGTAACTTCAGGAAAAAGCTTCCACTTTTAGGGCTGTGAGAAAAAAAGGAAGAAGTTGTTTCCAGAACGTAGGCGCTCAGAGGAGAGGCCCTGTAGTAGTGGTACTCAGATCTTTGAGAGGAAACTCTGTCAGCTGGTGCTTGAACTTTAGGGGAGAAGATGATTCCCTACCCCACCCCTGCTGAAATATCTCTGCAGGGGTGGAGCAGAATTCATGCTTGGGAGACCCAAAAAGAAGCTGGGAGCTAGAGCCAATTTGCTGCTGACAGTGGAACCACTGACAGTACTGGAAGGCAGGAAGGATAGACCTCTCCTACCCCCTCCCTACAGTCTTCTGGTGCCTTTTATTAGCAGAAACAGGGAGCTAGTTGTTAAGGAAGTTTGGGAAATGTGATTTGGAGAGTTCCAGCCTCAGGATCGCAGCATAGAGACAGTTAAATAGCCAGTATACTAGCTGTGTGACTTTAGGCAAATTACTTAATCCCTCCATGCCTCAGTTTCCTCATCTATAAAATGGGCATAATGATGGTACTTCCATCATTGGGCTATTCTGAGGATTAAGTGAGATTAATTCAGGTGAAGCATTTAGACTAGAGCCTGTCACTTTATAAATATGTTAGTTGTTACTATTATGAAGTTATTATTTTGTCTTTCAATAATTTTTTACATTTGAATTGCTTTGAAACCACAATTATAAAAATATATTGATTAAATTCTTTGTTTACCTTATTTTAATGCCTCTAGAGAGTTCTTTTTACCATGATCTTTGAGTTTTTTTGAGTCATCTCTCAAACAGGTAGATTATATCAGTTTTTTTCTACAAAGATACGAGGATGATATGCTTTTTAAGATATCTGTGAATGTGTCTGTTGCCTTTACAAGTTAAAGAGAAGATACATTGGTTAACTGTAGAATTCCTGGATGTAATTTTTTCCTTCAAATCTTTAGAAATTTCCCCATTGTCCTCTAATGTTTATTGTTGAGGAAAAGTCTAAAACCTTCCCTATTTTTGTTCCTTTGTAGTAAATCTTACTGTAGGATTCTTTATCCTTAAAATTCAAAACTTACAAGGGTAGGTCTAGGTATTAGTTTCTTTTCTTTTATTTTTTTTAAGATTTTATTTATTTATTTGACAGAGAGAGACGGCGAGAGAGGGAACACAAGTAGGGGAGTGGGAGAGGGAGAAGCAGGCTTCCCGCTGAGCAGGGAGCCCAGGACCCTGGGATCATGACCTGAACTGAAGGCAGATGCTTAACCAACTGAGCCACCCAGGCATCCCTAGGTAATAATTTCTTTTAATTAACTGTGCCCACAGATTCAGGTGTTTTTTCACCTCAGGGAAGCTGTCTTCTCTTATATATTGAAATATAATCTTTGATTATTTGCTTTAACTCTTTTTAAGTTTTTATTTATATCAAAGTTATATATGACATAGTTTAAAGAGTTAAGAGAGGACGCCTGGGTGGCTCAGTTGGTTGAGCGACTGCCTTCGGCTCCGGTCATGATCCTGGAGTCCTGGGATGGAGTCCTGCATCGAGTCCTGCATCGGGCTTCCTGCTCAGCAGGGAGTCTGCTTCTCCCTCTGACCCTCCTCCTCTCATGCTCTCTCTCTCTCTCTCTCTCTCATTCTCTCCCTCAAATAAATAAATAAATAAAATCTTTAAAATAAAATAAAGAGTTAAGAGAGTTCCCTCTGGTTCACTGTGAAGAATAGCAGTCTCCTACTTCCCTCCTGTTTCTCCCTTCCAGGAAGTAATTATTTTCACCTTTCATGGCTGATTGTTTTGGTCTTTAACTCTTTGTATTTAAATATGCTTTATTGCTACTTTTAGATTTTTTACTTTTGGTCATAATCTATTGATTTCCCACTATGGTAGAAAATAACTTTGCTTCCTTTTTTTCTCCAACATCCACCACATTCAATTATCCTTCCCATGTCCATCTTGTAATATAAGTATATCATAATTTTGGTTAGATTAGTAGTCAGTGTTTACATTATCATTAGTGAGTAAACATTACTGGAGCTGCGTGGTATGATTATTTCTTTTGTCATGGAACATTTTGGTTTTCCTGAAGTTAATAGCTATCTTTTTTCATTTCCTTAGTTTTCTATATACTTTTTACTAATTCAACTCCAAGCTCTTACCACCTTGTCAAGGTGGTCATTCACATTAGGTATTGTATCAATTCCATCTTTCTGTATAAATCTTTCTTGAATCTTCTGACTACTTCAGTTTGGCCTACATGCCCTCTGGGCCTGATATGCAGCTGACATCCTATGATTTTCCTTCACCATCATCTTGGGAATTCCCTTGGCCCTCCTCTTATGTTGGTACCTCTGTTTTCTGTATCCCACATCTTATTTTGATAAGAATTACCCTCTTATTTTGATAAGAATTACCCTCAGTACCTTCTCTAGAATAGTGTACAGAAGGTAAAATTTTGGAAAAATACTATGTCTGACATGTTTTTATTCTACTCTGATACTTGATTATTTAGTTAGTATACAATTCTAGGATAGAAATAATTTTTTGTAGAATTTTTAAGGCATTGATCTATTATCTCCTAGCTTTCAGGGTTATTCTTATGCAGTATAAAGCCATTCTGATAACTGACTCTTTGTGTGTGAATCTTTCTCTCTCTCTTTTTCTCTCTCTCTCACTGTTTATAGGATATTCTATTTGTCCCCAGTGTTATTCTAGAAATACATATCCTGCAGTTCTGGAAATTTTTCTTAAATTATCTCACTGATGATTTTTACCTATTTGTTTTCTATTTTTTCTTTTGGAATTTTCTCTTCTATTTTCCATCTCTCTGTTTAAAAATTGTGTTTTGTTTGTTTTATTTTACTTAGTAGAATAGTTTCTCAACTTTATCTTTCAATTCTTCCATTGAATATTTGAAATATTTATATTTTTAATTTCAAGAACACTTTCTTTAAGCATTCCTTTTTATATGATTCTGTTCTTATTTCATGAATATAATATCTCCTTGAGGATTAATGATTTTTTTGTTTGTTTTCCTTATGTGGTCTCTGTTTCCATCAAGCTGCCTTTTTCTATTTATTTGGCTGACTTGGTCTCTTTGTCTCCTATCAAGACTTTCCTTAACATGTGACAATCCTTGGCTGTGTATTCAGATTTAAGACTGGGGATTTGAAAAGATGATTAGAAACCGAGTGCTTAGATAGGATTTGTTGACTGTAAGCAACACTGTAGGGTAAACCTCTGAAGTTTGTTTATTTTTTTTTACTTTATTTTTTTTTAAAGATTTTATTTACTTATTTGAGAGAGAGAGAGAGTGAGAAAAGGAGAGAGATCACAAGGAAGGGTGGAGGGAGAAGCAGACTTCCCTCTGAGGGAGCCCAACATGGGGCTCAATCCCAGGACCCTGGGATCCTGACCTGAGCCAAAGGCAGACACTTAGCCAACTGAGCCACCCAGGTGCCCTTGAAGTTCATTTCTTTAGACCTAAGCTGGTCAGATTTCCCCAGAGAAGATGCCTCTAATATACTGCCTGGAGGTGAAGACCAAGTCATCTGTGTTGGAGAACCGGGTTGGGGGAGAGACCAAGGGGAGCTGGCATGCAGTGTGCAATTCCTTAGTCTCGGCATCAATGCTATATTTTGGTTTGCCAGAGGAGAGATCCTCTGTTTTACTCTTTAAAGAGAAAAACCTTTAGTCTTTTGCCAGGGCTGGAGAGGGCAGTCACCTGACCACTCAGACTCAGGGAGGAAATCTGGACATCTTAAATTTTCAACCAGTTCTTAATAAGGTGACTTTTGCAACCAACTCCTGAGCCTTTTGGAGACTCAGTAGTATACATGAGGTTTATTCTCAGCTTTCTCCCTTGCTGCCTTTGGATGCACGCTTCCCTGGTCTACTAAATATTTACTACTCTTTTATTCTCCCTCTTCCAAAAGTTTAGTGCTGTTGTCCCCTGTACTTATTTTCTTGCCTTTGTGGGTTTATGCCCCTTTGGAACAACTATATACATGTCAGATCTTCATTCTCTGTCCTTTGAGTCCGTGATGTCATCTCTCATCATTGTCATGCCTTTCTCATTTCCTCTACTTTGTAAAGTTTGCCCTCCCTACCATTCAGCTTTTTATTGCATCTAATGTAGCTTTAGATTCTGCATTTTAGTTTCCTTACAAACGTCCCTTACCTCATCTACCTTCCTTTGATTCTTCCCTACCTGACTCCCAGTTCCCCCTTTTCATGTTCATTTGTATCTCATCTATCACCTCTTTTGTGTCTGTCCACTTTTTTGAATTTTTATTGCAAATATAAAGTAGGTCCTTTTTAAAGAAATTGCTTTTAGTAAATCTTGTCCAAAAGATAGCCTTCTTCAACATCTTGAGTGCTGAGTTTTGCTTTTTTATGCTGCAAAATCTTTCATAAGCCTATTAGAGTTTTTTTCCCTGTTAATTATCCTAGATAAGCAGTGTTGTTATGAGTCTTAATATTTTTCTGAGTCACTTAAGGAATGTCAATGGGTTGTTGGGTGAAGCTAATGGACATCTAGCCAGATGCCTTCTTAAATTGGGAATCAGGCTTTTCACTTTGGAAATTTGTTGTGTTGACTGAAATGGGCACATTAAAGAATTGAACTAGGATGCACTTGTTGTAAGTAATGTAAAATGTAAGCTGAGGCTCCTGAAATGGCCAGAGAGAGCAGTATGAATGTCCCTGGCCAATCCTTAGTGAGGCATGTATTCTTGAGATCTTTTTGCCATCAGTCCATATCCTCTTAGTTGGATTTTGAAGGTATATGCTGTATGTCTAGGAAACAACAAGGAAGCTACCCCTCATCCACATGAGTGTTAAATCTAGAACTCTGGGTCTAATACTTTAGCACTATTTGCCCGAACAAACACTCATTGAATACCCACAATAAGGATATACTCCTAGAAGTCTTATTCTGACTGCTTAGAATTGTGATACTCAAAGTATGGTCTGTAGACTAGTGCCAGTCTTTCAACTCTTCCTTACGGGTCCACTATGAGATAAGGACATACACTGAGAATAAACATTTGTAATATTATAAGTTCCATATAATTTATAGTACAATTGAAACAACTTGGTGATGAAAGGGGGATATGATTCTGTACCCCTAAATCTAGTATTCTAGTATTTCCCCCTACCGCTGGTTCTCTGACACCAGCTGGGTATCCTACAATTTTCCTCAATTCTGATACTACCTGCCTGGAGATAGTGTCAGGTCCCACAGGTTAAGGGCTCAGTCCTACAAAACCACACACCCCCTCAGATGCTAATCATAAGCCCAGGTTGTTCCCTGGGCTTCTGACTGACTGGTTATAAATCAGAGGTTACAATGACCTCCTCCTTGGGTGCCATTAATATGCTAGATGGGCTCACAGAACTCAGAGAAACATTTTACTTATGAGATCACCAGTTTATTATCAAGGGATATAACTGAGGAACAGCCAGATGGAAGAGATATATGGGGCAAGGTACTTGGGAAGGGGCACGGAGCTTCCATGCTCTCTCCCAGCTGCTCTCATGGCATCTTCACGTGTTTGCCAATACAGAAACTCTCTGAACCCCCTCCTTTTGGGTTTTTATGGAGGCTTCATTACGTAGGCATGGTTGATGAAATCACTGACCATTGGGAATTATTCACCCTCTAGCCCTGATCCATCCCAGGAGGTAGGGGGAGGAGAATACTGAAAGTCCCAACCCTTCAGTCACGTGTTTGGTTCCCCTGACAACCAGCCCCAATCCTTAGGTACTTTCTGAAAGTCCTCTTACTGACATAAACTCAGGTGTGGTTAAAAAAGGTTTGTTATGAATAAAGACACTTTTATCACTCTTTTTATTTATTTATTTATTTATTTATTTATTTATTTATTTATTTATTTATTTTAAAGACAGAGAGAGGGAAGGGAGGGGGAGAGAGAGAGAATCTTAAGCAGGTCCATGGCCAGTGTGGAGGCCCCATGGGGACTCAATCTCAGGACCCCAAGATCATGACCTGAGCCAAAATCAAGAGTGGACACTTAACTAAGTCACTCAGGCAGCTCACAAGTCTATCACTCTTATCACTTAGGAAATTCCAAGGGTTTTAGGAGCTCTGTGACAAAAGCAGGGAGGAAGACCAAATATATATTTCTTATTATAAATCACAATATCACAGGGGACTATGAATAGTTATGCCAGGAAAATAGACATCAACTGTACCTTCCAGGCAAACTGGAACATGGTTACTTCATCCTTAGAATTTACTAGTGGTAGGGGCGCCTGGGTGGCTCAGTTGTTAAGCATCTGCCTTCGGCTCAGGTCATGATCCCAGGGTCCTGGGATCGAGCCCCATGTCAGGCTCCCTGCTCAGCAAGAAGTCTCCTTCTCCCTCTCCCACTCCCCCTGCTTGTGTTCCCTCTCTTACAGTCTCTCTCTATCTCTGTCAAATAAATAAATAAAAATATTTAAAAAAAAAAAAGGAATTTACTAGTGGTAGAGCCCTGTGGACATACCGATCAAATTACCTCTTAAGCCTCTCTTTTCCTGAGTGTAATATACCCTAACTCCCGAATCCCAAGCTCCACACACTGATAATATAGCTCCGCAATTACACTTGAACCCCTTGTGCCTACCACTTCCTAAGCCATTCCTGGAAACTGACATAGTTAGACACTGTGTCTTGACCACTTGGCCTAAGCAGAGACTTTATCCAGTGACTGTCTTTCCCCAAAAGGGTATCTTTGATGGGCCAGACTCCAGTACTCAGCCATACCTCAATGAGGAGTCTTAAAATATCATTCATGGTCATGACCTTTGAACAAACTATTGAATGCTGCATTGACCTCAATTCAAGTGCCTCTCAGCAAATATTTTCCAAGTAGTTCCTTTTGCCAGTAGACTTGATTTAATAAGAAGGCAGAGATTAGAGCACATTGAAATCTACAGTCTTTCAGTTAGGCCTCTGAGAAATATCATACATTACTTGGGAATTATTACAGTGGTCTTCAAATGTTTTCACTGACATAATCACTAAGTTCATTTTTTTAACCCTGTATTCCTTCATACATTTTTTTAAAACTGATATTTTTTATTTTTTAAAAGTAATCTCGGGCACCTGGGTGGCTCAGTTGGTTAAACGACTGCCTTTGGCTCAGGTCATGATCCTGGAGTCCTGGGATCAAGTCCCGCATCAGGCTCCCTGCTCGGCAGGGAGTCTGCTTCTCCCTCTGACCCTCCCCCTCTCATGTGCTCTCTCTCTCTCATTCTTTCTCTCAAATAAATAAATAAATAAAATCTTTTAAAAATAAATAAATAAAGTAATCTCTGTATCCAACATGGGGCTCAAACTCACCACCCCAAGATCAAGAGTCACATGCTCTACAGACTGAGTTAGCCAGGTGCCCCTCCTTCATACATTTTAAAGTTGACATATAAAAATTTTCATCATAAGTTTAAATAATTACAAAGGATATCATTATGGCACCTTAAAAATACTGTCATTTAAAATAAAACTGTTCAGGGGTGCCTGGGTTGCTCAGTCGGTTAAGCGTCTGCCTTCGGCTCAGGTCATGATCCCAGGATCAAACCCTGCATCAGGCTCCCTGTTCAGCGGGAAGTCTGCTTCTCCCTTACCCACTCTCCCTGCTTGTGTTCCCTCTCAAAATTTACTTTTAACAATTTATCAACTTTAACTTAATTGAACCTTTTAAATTCGAGTAAAAGCAGAAAAATGAAAACTACCACTTGCAGAAATTTGTTACCCCGGTACTGAAGCCATCTTCTTCCTCTATTTCTGGGAAGTATATAAAAAAGGTTTTACCAAGATTTACATAGGACTGCTGTTCTTTCCCTTAGAGGTATCTCGTTTAACCCAATATTCTCAAAAAGGGTTAAGAAAATAGAAGTAATGTTGATTTCAAAGCACCCTTGCCAATATAACATTTCTTAATAAAATGCTATTTTTATAAGGTGATTTAAATATATTTTTGTCTGGCGCCTGGGTGGCTCAGTCAGTTAAGTATCTGCCTTAGGCTCAGTTCTTGATCCCAGTCAGGCTCCCTGCTCAGTGGGGAGTCGGCTTCTCCCTCACCCTCTGCCCCTCCCCCCACTCTTGCACGCTCTCTCTCTCTCTCTCACTCGCTTGCTCTCAAATAAATAAATAAAATCTTTAAAAATAAGTAAATATATTTATTTAACAGAGAGAGACACAGCGAGAGAAGAAACACAAGCAGGGGGAGTGGGAGAAGGAGAAGCAGGCTTTCCGCGGAGCAGGGAGCCCGAGGCAGGGCTCGATCCGAGGACCCTGAGATCATGACCTGAGTGGAAGGCAGACGCTTAACCGACTGAGCCACCCCAGTAAGTCATTTATTAAGTAAGGAGTATGATAAAAGGTACTGCATATTCTTTTTTAAAAAGCCATTTTAATTCAAGTGCTTGTGTTTCCTCTCTCACTGTGTCTCTGTCAAATAAATAAATAAAATCTTAAATAAATAAATAAAAATAAGTAAATATATATTTTTTTGTCAAAACTGTGGAGATAGAGTTTACTCATTTAACTTATGAAAATGTCACATAATCTGATTTATTTAATAAAGTCAGTCCTCTTTGTCAAACCACCAGGTAAATCAAACTTACTTTGTGAGAAAAGTCTAGTTTCTTTTTTCCCCCAACTTTATTTTTGATACAAATATGTGGTTAAATGTTTCAAGAAAGATTATAAAACATTGAGAAGTAAATTACATATATTATCTAACAACATTACTATAAGCAATGATGATTAAAATAATATAGATCTAAGTGGCTCAGTCGGTTAAGCATCCAACTCTTGATTTAGGCCCAGGTCATAATCTCAGTGTTGTGAGAATGAGCCCCACATGAGACTCCATGCTGGGTGTAGAGCCTATTTTTCTCTCTCTCCCTCTCTCTATGCCTCTCCTCCCTTTCTCTGCCTGTCTAAAATAATAATAATACAGATCTACTATAACTGGCTTTTACATTTTATGTTATAAAACAAGATGAAAAGAATATGCTATTTCTTTGTTACTATTTTGAAATAATGACCTAAAATGTATAGCTAAAGTTATGAGTAAATCATTTATTTTTTTAAAAGTTTTATTTATCTTATGAGAGAGAGAGAGAGAAAGCACAAGAAGGGGGAGAGGCAGAGGGAGAAGCAGGCTCCCTGCTCAGGGAGCCCGATGTGGGGCTCGATCCCAGGACCCTGAGATCATGACCTGAGCCGAAGGCAGACGCTTAACCAACTGAGCCACCCAGGCACCCCAGTAAGTCATTTATTAAGCAAGGAGTATGATAAAAGGTACTGCATACTTTTTGTTAAATGTGTGGAATGTATGAAATACAAGTGTTGGCTTTTTAGAATAAGAATCATGTATAAAATTCAGAAATAGCCCTGTTGACTCTTAGATATCATGTTCAAACTTTCCTTGTGTATTTAATAAAAGAGAAAGGTACAAACTAAAAACTAATTGGCCTGGCAGCTAGCGTATACGTTATTTATTTACTTATTTATTTATTTTTTAAAGAGATTGGCATCATTCTTCAACATGACTACAGGATTTTTTTTTTAAGATTTTATTTATTTGACAGAGAGACGGAGCACACAAGCAGGGGTAACAGTAGAGGGAGAGGGAGAGACAGGCTTTCCACTGAGCAGGGAGCCCAGCTCGGGCTCAATCCCAGGATTCTGGGATCATGACCTGAGCCAAAGGCAGATGCTTAACCACTGAGCCACTGAGCCACCCTAGCATATACTTTAATTTTCTGTTTTTAATAAGAAATAAAAAATATTAAGCATTTAATTGGATGAAATAAATATTTCACTTTATTATTTATAAAGTAGATTTTAGTTTATGGAATCACACTGAATTTTTTAAAAATCAAGTAAGTGAAAGGGGGAAATTGGAGGAGGGGGAGACGAACCATGGGAGACTATGGACCCTGAGAAACAAACTGAGGGTTCCAGAGGGGAGGGGGTGGGGGGATGGGTTTGCCTGGTGATGGGTATTAAAGAGGGCACGTACTGAATGGAGCACTGGGTGTTATACGCAAACAATGAATCATGGAACACTACATCAAAATAAATAAATAAATAAAAATCAAGTAAGCTTTTTCATCAAAAGTCATATAGTAGTAGTCCCAGAAAACATTCAACTTACATTTAAAAAAGTCAGTGTCCCGAGGTTGTCCTGCTTATTCAGTATGAAGATCCCTTTCTTTCCAGCTAATGATGTGTCCTAAGGATGAGTATTAAGAGTAGCCTAGGGGCGCCTGGGTGGCTCAGTCGTTAAGCGTCTGCCTTCAGCTCAGGTCATGGTCCCGGGGATCCTGGGATTGAGCCCCACATCAGGCCCTGCTCTGTGGGAAGCCTGCTTCTCCCTCTCCCACTCCCCCTGCTTGTGTTCCCTCTCTTGCTGTGTCTCTCTCTGTCAAATAAATAAATAAAATCTTAAAAAAAAAAAAAGAATGGTTTTGGTGACTTGATTAGTAATTAAAAGATGCTTCCCAGAAACCAGTATTTCCCATCATCCTTTTGTTTGGCTATCTGGAGGGTTTTGCATAGGGAAGTAAATGGTGACAGGTATGCCTTCCTTTTTGTAAAGTGAGTGAGGGCAGTTTTGAAAGGGATGGTGGGAGAGGGTCAACACACAGCTTTATCACAGACAGGTCAATTTTAGGATATAATTCATATGAAAATGGAAACATCTTGAGTTAATTCCCCTAACATTATATGCCCATGACCCCCTTGGCTTACAACGTATGCATTCTCTCCCAACTTTCCCACACAGTTAATGTGCTCCTAAGACATTTTTCAAAAAATTTAGCAAGTAATAGGAGTGGTGGTTCTGGAAACATGGAGCATCTCCCATTATAAATACTTAGAATTGCTGGATAAAATATAGGAAAAAATCTTTATATATACAGCTGAACTTGCAAGAAAGAAGGAGAAATCTGAAGATAACAGAAAGGAAGGAGGGGCTGAAATCTGAGGGAGAAGGTTCTAGCTACCATTGCAATTTCTGGGGGTGTGTAGGGGTGAAGGGAGTTTCCATAAGCTAGGGACTTAGATTTTAAGGCATATTCAAGAATAGAGGATATGGTCTTAGACTTGCTCCAGATAGGAACTTGGAACAGAAATCTCTATGAGAAGCTAGAACTCTCAAAGGATGGCACCCTCACTGAAAAGGTAGTGAAAAAAAAAAACTCACCAACATGGGGAGATGACCAGAAAATATATATTTCTTTGCCCATACACTGGGTAAGAAAAAATTTTTCCACTGAAACATTGAAAACCTGGGCCTGCATTGGTTTTGGCTTTGACTTAACACTACTACCCTTGTAGTCAGGAATCCCTAAATCAAGAAATTAACATAAAAATTGATCCCAGTGAAAAACCCTGAGGCACTCATAGGAACAAATGTAAAACCATTCTGGATGGATGCTGCTTCACTGCAGGTCACCCAGGCAAAAAACAGTTTTATAATAAAAAAGCATAAAACACAAAAAGAAAGAAACCATGAGCTTAGTCAGGAGACACAAAAGGATTAGAGCCCTCAAATCTTGAAATATTAGACTAACAATCCAGAAGACAATATAAAATGAATATGCTTATAATATTTAGACATAAGAGATCAAAACCCTGTAAGATTAAGGGAAAGACCTTATGAAGAAACAACAGATGGATGTGGGGAACCACCAAAGAGAAAATTTAGAAATGGAAGACATAATCCTAGAAAGTTAAAACAAATGGTTAAACAGCAGATTAGACACAACTGAAGAGAAAGTACTAATTAACTAGAAGCTAAATCTGAGAATCTTACACAGAAGGCAGCAAAAAAAGAGATAAAAAATATGAATGAAAAGTTGAGACATGGAGAAATGGAGCATACTAATTTTTTTTTTTGAGATTTTATTTATTTATTTGACAGAGAGAGAGCACAAGCAGGGGGAGTGGCAGGCAGAGGGAGAGGGAGAAGCAGGCTCACCACTGAGCAAGGAGCCCAATGTGGGGCTCAGTTCCAGGATCCTGGGATCATGACCTGAGCTGAAGGCAAATGCTTAGCTGACTGAACCACTCAGGTGCCTAAACATACTATTTTTTATTTATTTATTTTTATTTAAATTCAATTAATTAACATATAGTGTATTGTTAGTTTCAGAGGTAGAGTTCAGTGATTCATCAATCTCATGTAACACCCAGTGCTCATTACATCCTGTGCCCTCCTTAATGTCCATCACCCAGTTACCCCATCTGCCCACCCCCTTGTCCCCCAGCAACCCTGTTTGTTTCCTATGATTAAGAGTCTCTTACGGTTTATGTCCCTCTCTGGTTTCATCTTGTTTTATTTTTCCCTCCCTTCCCCTGTGATCCTCTGTTTTGTTTCTTAAATTACACATATGAGTGAGGTCATTGGATAATTGTCTTTCTTTGACTTATTTCGCTTAGCATAATACCCTCTAGTTCCATCGACGTCGTTGCAAATGGCAAGATTTCATTTTTTTGATGGCTGAGTAGTATTCCATTGTATATACCACATCTTCTTTATCTATTCATCTGTCAATGGACATCTGGGCTCTTTCCATGGTTTGGCTATTGCAGATTTTGCTACTATAAACATTGGGATGCAGGTGCCCCTTCAGATCACTACATTTGTATCTTTGGGGTAAATCCATAGTAATGCAATTGCTGGGTTGTAGGGTAGCTCTATTTTCAACTTTATGAGGAACTGCCATACTGTTTTCCACAGTGGCTGTACAAGCTTGCATTCCCACCAACAGTGTAGGAGGGTTCCCCTTTCTCAGCATCCTCACCAACATCTGTCCTTAACTGACTTGTTAATTTTAGCCATTCTGACTAGTGTGAGGTGGTATCTCATTGAGGTTTTTATATGTATTTCCCTGATGGCGAGTGACATTGAGCATTTTTTCTTGTGTCTGTTGGCCATTTGGATGTCTTCTTTGGAGAAATGCCTGTTCATGTCTTCTGCCCATTTCTTGATTGGATTGTTTGTTCTTTGGCTGTTGAGTTTGATAAGTTCTTTATAGATTTTGGATACTAGCCCTTTATCTGATATGTCATTTGCAAATATCTTCTCCCATTCTGTTGGTTATCTTTTGGTTTTGTCGACTGTTTCCTTTGCTGTGCAAAAGCTTTTTATCTTGATGAAGTCCCAATAGTTCATTTTTGCCCTTGCTTCCCTTGTCTTTGGTGATGTTTCTAGGAAGAAGTTGCTGCGGCTGAGGTCTAAGAGTCTGCTGCCTGTGTTCTCCTCTAGGATTTCGGTGGATTCCAGCCTCACATTTAGGTCTTTGTCCATTTTGAGTCTGTTTTTGTGTATGGCATAAGGAAATGGTCCAGTTTCATTCTTCTGCATGTGGCTGTCCAATTTTGCCAACACCATTTGTTGAAGAGACTGTCTTTTTTTCCATTAGACATTCTTTCCTGCTTTATCAAAGATTAGTTGACCATAGAGTTGAGGGTCCATTTCTGGGTTCTCTATTCTGTTCCAAGGACAACCTAATTTTAAAATGTGCATATGGGGGGGGGGCGGCGCCTGGGTGGTACAGTCAGTTAAGCGTCTGCCTTCAGCTCAGGTCAAGATCCCAGGCTCCTGGGATCGAGCCCCGCGTCAGGCTTCCTGCTCAGCAGGAAGCCTACTTCTCCCTCTCCCTCTGCCTGCTGCTCTGCATACTTGTGTTCTCTATCTCTCTGTCAAATAAATAAAATCTTTAAAAAAAAAAGTTTAGGGGCACCTGGGTGGCTCAGTCGTAAAGCATCTGCCTTCGGCTTAGGTCATGATCCCAGGGTCCTGGGATCGAGCCCCACATCGGGCTCCCTGCTCGGCGGGAAGCCTGCTTCTCCCTCTCCCTCTCCCACTCCTCTGGCTTGTGTTCCCTCTCTCCCTGTGTCTCTGTCAAATAAATAAATAAAATCTTTTAAAAAAAAGTTAAAAAAAATGTGCATATGTGGGCACCTGGGTGGCTCAGTCGGTTGGATGTCTGACTCTTGATTTCAGCTCAGGTCATGATCTCGGGGTGGTGGGATCGAGCCCCGTGTCGGGCTCTGCACTGAAAGTGGATCCTGCTTAAGACTCTCTCTCTCTCCCTCTCCCTTTGCCCCTTCCCCCCAGTGATCTGTCTCTCTCTCTAAGATAACTAAATAAATCTTAAGAAATAAAAAAAAATAAAATGTGCATAAGATCTGAATTTTCACTTCTTCAAAGATACACAAATAACTAATAAATACGTAAAAGATGTTAACATCATTAGTTATTAGGGAAATGCAAATAAAGCCACAAAGAGATACCACTTCACACCTATTAGAATGGCTGTAATAAATGAGACAAACAATAACAAGTGTTGGGAAAGACATGGAGGAATTAGAACCCTCATCCACTGCTGGTAGGAATGTAAAATGTGCAGCCAGTGAAAAACAGTCTGTTACTCAAAACATTAAACATAGATTACCATATAACAGCAATTCCATTCCTACTTATATATTCAAGAGAAATAAAAGCAAAATATATACATCTATACACAAAAATATACATGAATGTTCATAAAAGCATTATTCTATATTATACCATATATAACATACAATAATAGCATATATAATATGTATCACCATATATATTATAGTACATAACATAACTATATAATATATACTATATGTAGTATATTAGTATATAATATATAAGTTAGTATGTAATATATTAGTATATTATACTAGCCAAAAAGTGGAAACTACTCAATGTCCATTACCTGATGAATGAATAAGTAAAATAGAGTATAATCCACACGATGGAATATTACTCAGCCATAAAAAGGAATGAAGTGGGACGCCTGGGTGGCTCAGTCCACTGAGCGTCTGCCTTCAGCTCAGATCATGATCCTGGGGTCCTGGGATTGAGTCCCACATCGGGTTCCTTGCTCGGCGAGGAGCCGGCTTCTCCCTCTCCCTCTGCTGCTCCTCCTGCTTGTGCTCTCTCTCTCTCTCTCTCAGAAAAATAATTAATTAATTAATTAATTATAAAAATGCTATATAATATATTTAACAATAAAATAAAAAGGAATGAAGTATTGACACTACAACACGGATGAAACTTTAAAGCATTATGCTAATTAAGCGAAGCCAGTTACAAAGGACCACATATTGATTCAATTTATATGATATATCCAGAATAAGCAAATCTGTAGAGGCAGAAAGTAGATTAGTGTTTTCCTAGGGCTGCAGTAACTGGAGAAGACAATGGGAAGGAAGTGGGGAATGGCTGTTAATAGATACAGGATTTCTTTTTGGAGTGATGAGATGTTCTAAAACTAATTGTGGTAATGGTTGCATAACTCCACAGATATGCTAAAAACCACTGAATTGTACACTTTAAATAGGTGAACTGTGGACTATGTGAATACTTCAATAAAGCTGTTGGAAAAAGAAGTCCCGTGAAAGTGTTACAAACTAAGATTTAGTCTAACTTAAGAAGTAAGTTAGAGAAAGGGACAGAATATTCTGTGATGCAATGTCTGGAGATGCTGTGGCAAAATTTATATAAACTCTCATTTTGTCTCTTGGTTTTCTCCTCTCTACACAGCATATTAGTTTTTCTTTGTTGTATCAGTTATCCATTGACACAATAATCTGATGACAAACCACCTGAAGCCATACGCTCGCTGCTCACCAGTCTATGGTAGCTGAGCCGTTATCTGATCTTGCATTGATCTTTGCTGGGTTCTCCCACATGTTGGAGGTTGGCTGGCTGTTTTCTGGATAAGGATGGTCTCTGCTTTTCTTCACTTGTCTCTTTACATCTCTCAAATGGACAAGCTGGGGCAAGTTCTCATGCTGGGGCAGAGATTCAAAAGTGAACAAGCTCAGGGCACAAGAGAGCAAGCAGAAATGCACAGGTGCTTTTCAAGCCCCTGCTTGTTCACATCTGTTAACATTCCATTTGCCTAGGTAAGTTACATGGCTGAACCCATAGTCTGAGGGAGAGGGGCCTACAAAGTTACAAAGCAAAGGATACGGAGACAAGGAGCCCGTAATTGGGGCCATTGATATAATACGTAGTTGTGTTTATAAATTTTGCTTATTTTTTAGTAAACTCAACATAGTTTATTTCATATTGTGAATTTAGTCTTGAAGTAAAGAATTACTTCTTGAGGTAAAATTTCTTCTATTGTTATGTGTTATTGCAAAAGTATAAGAAACAAAGAAATTATAGCCAAGTAAAATGAGCATAAGGAAATGTGATCATTTCCCCTACCTATAGAGATGGTCTCTCTTGATGTATATTCTCCCAGGGCTCTTCCTCTTTCTCCAATAAAATGTATGTATTCATTATAAATTTTCTCAAGAAATTAAAATTAAGTATTTAATTTTTTATTAAATATGCACTTTCTTTTTTTTCCCCTTGAGCTCATTTTTGTCAAAGGGCTTATTGCACAAAAGTGTTACCAAACAACATAAAGAATTGTCTATCATCACCATAAAATGAATGGCAAAATCCCTATGACAAGACTGTCCAGTCTACTTTCTGTATACGCTGTTGCAGCACTGTTCAGCTTCTATTTCCTGTGCATCGTCCACATAATCTCACCTTGAATTTCCCACATTTCCCACTGACTGATGGCCCAGCAGGCCTGGCACTGCTGTATGGTATACCAAATAATCATCGGAGGCAGCAATATCTAATACTTCTGTCTCCACCGCCCAAGATCACAGAGCTCACTGTCCTTGCCTTATTTGTTCAGGAAGTACCCAGCATGTTGTTCTTGAAAGGGAATTAATAGGCCTCTTGACTCTGGAAAGGGTTGGAAAAAGACATACAGATTATTGCTGATTATATTTCAATTTTAACTGGGAGTTACAGTGAGAATTCTGTTTGCTTCATATGTGTCTCACAAGCTAGAGATGGCAGAAGCTGAAACGCAAAGTGGCGGTTTACCAAGCTCATTCCAGCATATTGTAATGCAACTATTAATAATGGTATGTGGTTTCAAAAAAATGACAAATCTGAGACAAATGCCAAACTGGATGGCAGCTGGACCACAGTAAGCCTGAAGCATTGTTGCTCTAATGATAAAGCTGTAGAAATTAAAACAATGCAGTGTGGGCACAGGGATAGACAATCAGACCATTGACAGAATCAAGAGACCAGAAACTGACCTATAGATAAATGGACGCCTGGTATATGATAGATCTGTAAGGAAAGAGTAAATGGTACTGAAAATTTTGGTTATCTATATGGGAGAAAATGAATGTGGACCTTTACCTTACACTAATCATAAAAATAAATTCATAATGGACTCAAATGTGAAGGGCAAATGTTTAAAATATCTAGAAAAAAATGAGTACAAGTGCTTTATGACTTTGGTGTGGTAAAGAATTCCTTAAATGAGACACAAAAAATTGATAAATTTAACTACATTAAAATTGGTAACTTCTGTTCATAAAAAGACACCATAAGGAGAGTAAAAAAGACAAGCTACAAATTCAAGATATCTGCACCTCAAGTAACAGAGGTTTAGGATCCAGAATATGTAAAGAATTCTTATGAGTCAATAAGAAAAAGACAACACAATAGTAAAATGAATGAAAAGGCATGACAAAACATTTAAAAATATAAATTGTCAATCAGGACACAAAAAGATGATTGACCTCATTCATAATCAGGGGCATGCAACACAAAATCAAAGGAAGATATTTTATCATAGCGATAAGATTGGCACAAAATTAAAACGTCAGAAACCGCCAAGTGTTGATGAAGATGTAGAGCAGTTAGAACACTCACTCACTGTGTTGAGACTGACAAATTTAAAAACATTTTGATATTTTCTGCTAAAGATGCACAAACATTATGACTCAGTGATTCAACTCTTATGGTTATATGTCCTAGAGAAACTTTTACACAGCTTACCATAAGACGTGTGAAAATGATCTTAAAGTATTGTTTATGATAACAAACAAAAACAATTGGAAGCAACTTGTTGTTTATAGATTGGAGATAAATTGTGGAATATTCATGAACTGCAGTTACATGGATCAACATGGTTGAATATAAAACATACTACTGAGCAAAAAAAAAGTCTCCAAGAATTAAATAACAGTTTAATTTCATTGTTATAAATATATACATTTCAAAAACAGCAAAATCAAAAAATATTTTTGTGAATATCTACATGTATAGAAATAGTCTAAAAGCTTACTTGTGAATGATAACACCACTTTCAGAATAATAGTTACCCATGGGGATAGAAGGCAGGAAATGGATTTAGGAAGAAAATAATAAACTGTTTCAACTGTGTTATTACTTTCTTTCTCTTTTCTAAAACAGTTATGGGAACGTGCAAAGATTTGATAAAGCTGGTAGTGGACATATGTTGCTTAGTGTGTTATTTTTTTTTCTATGCAATCAGTTGATATACATAATAAAAATGTTTTCCAAAGACAAACATGCAGAGGAGAAAAGCGCTGTCCTGCTGCTTCCCTCCATGGAAGCTGACTTCAGCACCATCTCTCTCCTTTGCTCAGCCTAGCACCAAACACGACTGAGCTGGGAGGGCCCTCCTGGGATTCTACCTCCCTACAGACTAAGGCATAAGGGTGGACTGCATCTGGCCTACCTTGATAGTCCTTGCTCTGAATTGTCCCCGAGGGTAGCCAGTGGGGCTTAGGGGCTGGAGGGAAACTGGCTCTCCACCATGCTTTTTACACTGTGTGCCTGGCACAAAGGAGGTGTCCGAGATGTATTTGTTGAGTCGACGCAAGCCATTGTCAGCACTTCTGTGAGCTGCTGGTAGGACATGAAAATAGCTACATGATGAGGTGGTGTTCACTAGCGTCTGTTGAGGTGCCTACCTCTGCCAGCACTCTAGCTAACATTCTCTGGGAAACCTGGCCCATTTGCAGGAGGCTGACAGCAGGTATTCAGAATTTTTAGGATTTGGGCTTAATTTCAGATAAGCAGGGCAATCTGGGCTCCATGCCAATGAGAAGCAGATCCTGCTGTCTTTTCCTGCCTTTTTAATATTTCCAGCCAAGTTCTTACACCCATCCATCCATATAAAACTTTCTTGTGCAGAAAGTCATCTGAGCAACTGGCAGAGCACCATCTCGGAGTTTTCTATTTTTATCCGTGTGTGTAATCAATGGGAACATAGTGTGACAGAAATGGAGAATTATGAATTGATAAGAACAAACTATTGACACTTGTTTTTGTTCCTGGGCAAGCTAACAAAAGAAAATGTACCTCATGTGCAGAAGTATAATGTACATTTTATGGGTCAGCCTTTCTACAAATATACCCAGTTTCTGTGTCTATTTTCAGGAAGGAAAAAAATACATATGCTTTCAACATTCAAACTGGTTTGGAAAAAGTTTTCGCAAGAGCTTGATTTTTTAGAAACATTAAGATATAAGATACTATCAGCCCTTTCTCCTCTAAATGATTAGCCTGTGAATTCAATATCTGTTTTCTGCCATCCTTTTTAATCAAAACTATTTTTCTCCAACTTGGTAACACAGTTGATAATTTTTTTTAAGATTTTATTTATTTATTTGAGAGAGAGAATGAGAGAGAGAGAGAGCACATGAGCGGAGGGAGGGTCAGAGGGAGAAGCAGACTCCCCACCGAGCAGGGAGCCCGATGCGGGACCTGATCCCGGAACTCCAGGATCATGACCTGAGCTGAAGGCAGTCGCTTAACCAACTGAGCCACCCAGGCACCCCACAGTTGATAATTTTTTTAATCGCATTTCAAAAATTGTACCACCCTAAAAATAAACTTTTTATTTTCCGTGGTCTTCCTTTCCAGTCTTTCTCCATACAAAGGAATTCCTTTTACTTAGTGGAATCAACAGCATATAGATTTGTCTGCTATTTTGTTTAGGTGTATAATGTGACTTCAAAATAAAATGGCACACGAGTCTCATCACTTCATAGTCATGCTGACAATACACTGTCACATATACATTCACATAAGATAGATAAAAATGTGTATATTTTTAAGTATCTATGCATTTTATTGTATGTAAATATTACCTCCATTTTAAAAAAACACTGGGATTTTTTTTTTAAGTTGACTCTTTGAAACTAGCAGTGTTCTCAACCAAGATAGAGCAGAGATTTATTTAGGGCTTAAAAGTGAATAAAGTTGAGGTATTTAGAATAGTCCGCCATAGGGATAGAAAGTAGAATGGTGGTTACCAGGAGCTGGGAGGAGAGGGGGAATGGGGAGCTATTGTTTAATGGAAGTTTCAGCTTGGGAAGATGAAAAAGTTCTGGAGGTTGGTGGTGGTGATCGTCATCCAACCATGTGAATGCACTCAACGCCGCTGAACTTTAAAATGGTTAAAATGGTAAATTTTATGTTTGCATATTTTACTGCAGTTTTTTAAAAAACTAAACAAAGTTAATTACCAAGTAATAACATCTGCTGCCTCATATTCATTTTGAAAATGTGATAATATGTAAATAATACATTGTTAAGATGCATTAAGTTTCTGAATAGTAGGTTCAGAAAAAAATGAATAAAGGAATTTCACCTCACAATTAAAAATTAAACTTAACAGATGTGATTTGCTGTAGATTAATGAAAATTGAAGGAGACTTTGAAATTGTGGGAGGCCCAGAATTGGTAATTAGTTCACTCGTTCAAAATCTTAGTCCGTTCAGGCTACTATAACAAACTGCCAGAGTCTGGGTGCCTTATAAATAACATAAATTTGTATCTCACAGTCCCGGAGGCCAGAAGTCAGAGATCAGGGTGCCAGCATGGTCAAGTGAGAGTTTTCTTCTGGGCCACAAAGTTCTCATTGTGTCCTCACATGGCAGATTCGAGCAGCAGCTCTGAGGGATCTCATTTATAAGGCACTAAGCCAGGTGCCAGGGTGGCTCAGTGGGTTTAGTATCTGCCCTGGGCTCAGGTCATGATCCCAGGGTCCTGGGATTGAGCCCCACATTGAGCTCCCTGCTCAATGGGGAGTCTGCTTCTCCCTCTGCTCCTCTTCCTTCCCCTCCTGGTCCCCCCTCCCCCGCACCTCCCCTTGCTCCTTCTCTCTTTCTCTCTCTCTCAAAAATAAATAAATAAATAATCTTTAAAAATATATAAATAAGGCACTAATCCCATTCCCCAGGGCTCCACCCTCATGACCTAATCACCTCCCAAAGAACCCACCTTGAAACACCATCAAATTGCAAGTTAGAATTTCAATGTATGAATTTGGGGGGGACCCAAACATTCAGTCTGTAGCAAAGTCTCACACCTACTGAATGACAGAGATGTGAAAATCCAGGCAATTTTTACTAAATAGTAAAAAATGATTACGATTTTTAATACTATATGGATTCAGATTTTTAAATATTATGTTTTATTGTGTTTGTATTCATATTTAAATTCATTAAATATGTATTAGTTTCAATATTTTTTAAAAAATTATTCTTCTGGCTATAAGAGAATATATGATCCTTGTAGAAAATTTAGAAAATAAGAAAAAATTTTAAATCACCCATACTCTCACCTCTGATAGGTACTTGTTAATATTTTGGTGTTTTTTTCTTTTTTCCAGACTATTTTGTATATGTAGCTGAAATGACTATACATAAAATTTTGTGCCCTCTTTTTTTAACTCAATATTATATGTCTTTAACTAGTTATTTAAGTTGGGGCACCTGGGTGACTCAGTTGGTTAAGCGACTGCCTTCGGCTCAGGGCATGATCCCAGGGTCCTGGAATCAAGGCCTGCTTGGGGCTCCCCGCATGGGGCTCCCTGCTCCGCAGGAAGCCTGCCTCTCCCTCTCCCACTCCCCCTGCTTGTGTTCCCTCTCTCGCTGTCTCTCTCTGTCAATTAAATAAATAAATAAAATCTTAAAAAAAAAACTAGTTATTTAAGTTTCTTTATAAACATAGTTTTAAATGTCTTCAGAGTATTCTAACTTATGGCTGCATCATACTTTGCTTAATCATTCTTTCATTGTTGGACATTTAAGCTATTTACAATCTTTGTTATAGATAATGTGATCTGCTTCTTTATGTGTAAGGGTTTTATCTGCATTTCAAATTATTATTTAGGAGAGAGTTCTAGAAGTAGAATTACTAAGTAAAGATTATTCATATTTTTAAGATACTTGGTTTCTGTTGAGCTGTAATTTACTTTTAAGCCATTTTAAGTGCTATTTGTAAATTATTAGTTGCCTATTTTTTTTATTGTGAGTTACTGTCCTTACTGGTTTATATGAGCTCTTTATATATTAGTATGTTAACCCATTGTCATATTTGCTATAGCTATTTTACAGGTTGTTTCTTATTTTTTAATTTTCTTTATGCTATTTTACATATCTATGTTGTCAAAACTATTGAGTTTTACTTCATAATTCATCCTTGCTTTTTAAAATGTTTAATTTTATTAATGGCTCAGTAATAATAAAGATAGAGGTCTGACACTCACTATTTCCATACACTATTTCAAGCTTTTGCAGTAGGAACAACCAAACCAGATTCTTGTGCAAATGTGTTACTTTACATAACTTTATATTTTTTACATAACAGTTCTTTTGAAGCTTAAAAAAGTTCCTTCTCAACAACCTATATTTTCATCCATATGGAATTGACTAAGTATATGGAACAAACAAAATACAGTGGAAAACTAAGGAGTCCTTGAAAAGTCTTGCAACATAGCTGTATGTAGTGACACATAAAGATGTTAATGACATTATTGAGGAGGAAGGAAGAATATAATGCAGGAAATAAAGAACATGCCACTCGTGTAAGATTAAGCATATATATACACAGGAAAATGTCTGGAGAGACTTTACCAAAAATCTGCCAGTGTTTATTTCTAGATCATGAGTCTTCAGGTAATTTTTCTTATATTCTTTTGTGCTTTTCTGATTTGTTTCAATATTTCACAATGAACACGAATCATTTTTAATAAAATAACCAATTTATTTTTAAAAGCATGAACAAAACTTTTTTCACATACAGAGGGACAATAATATTTGCCTATTTTTTTCTTGATCTTTAACTAAATATGTAGACACATAAATAACATTTTCCTTAGCATTTGAGCAATTTCCAGAAAGGTATATACATCTCTACACATGGGTCAAATATACACTCATATCAGTAAATGCGTTTCCCAAGAAACTTGGGACTTCTAAATAATGGATAAAAGTTCTGACTGAAAAGAACTCTTCGGTGAGTTATTCTAATCCGAGACCTTCCTACTACATAACTCTCTGGATGATGTCATACAAACCTCTTCCTGCATCTGGGAATGTTTCCAGTGGCTACACGTGGGAGCTTCCCGTTTTTGTTCTAAGTGAGTGATGTTTACTGGAAATGAAGGTGCGCTAGCAAGATCTCAGTTCAGATAGCTTTGTGGGGGCAGGAAAGAAGGATTGTGAGATGAATTTGGCCAAAAACTTTTACTTTCTCCCTTGTCATTATCTTGTTTTGATAGGTTGACTTACTTTTGTTTTGAAATTACCTCTTGTGAAAAACCTAGGAGGAATGATATGGGCTGTCTTCCTCCGCCCCTTCCTCCTCCTTCTCTCCCTACCATGACTCTCAACTCAAATCTTTCTTCCCCACCCCTCCCTACAAAACCTGTACCCTCACGTCAAGTATGGAGAGTAGATGGTGGTGGCCAAGAACCCACAGGTAAGATCGCTGGATATTTCTCTTAGATCTGAAAGGGACTTACAACAATAATTAGATGTGAACAAGAAAGGAAAAGGGATTTGTCCAAGATTGCAGAGTTGATGAGCGTCAAAACAAAGTGGAAAACCTGGGTTTCACATTCTTAGTTCAGGGCCTCTGGGTTAAAACCCATAAACTTTGTTAACATTTTTCGGAACTATGCATAAGGGCAACTTAGAGAGTTCCATGTAAAAGAGTGTGGTATAACAAGAGTTGATTATATTAAGAGGTTATTTTATGTTAAAGATCAGCTCCGTAAAATTAAAGAAGAAAAGCACCTAAATTACTGAGTTCTTCCCTATTTGCAGGTCCCCTTAATTGTGATTTTGTAGTATCAGAGCTATCTACAGTTTTTGTGTTTTTTTGTCAAAAAACTTAAAGATGAAAAATTCTCCACACCCAGTTAATTAAAAATTTCAAGACTAATATAACACAATGCTGCACTTTAGGAGATGGGGAGCCTATTGCAAATTCAAACAAGGATGTGATTTCACAACTTCTGAAAGGTCATGAATCTCTTACCAAATATCTGTCCTACTGTCAAATTACCATTACCTGTGCTGGGATATCCATGGGACACATTTGTAAGTATCAGAAAGACTAAAGCTGCAAATAAGCTCAAGTTATTCCAAAATGACAGTTTTCTGTTATGGCTGTCATTTGGGTCTTCCATTCCTTTTAGGAAAGTTTGAGGAATAACTTCAAGTAAAGGACAGAACCTGCAGCTTGGGGCCTGCTGTCAACGAGGGAATATAGAGAAAACAGAGCTCTTCCATTTTCTTTTGTTTCTGACTTTCAGGAGGACAGTTCTTCTCCACATGGAATGAGTAAGGTGAAGAGGAATAGAAAAATGGAATGAACCTTGGTAAGGGAAGATGAAAGCCCAAGATGGAGTAATAGAATGTGGAAAGGCCCAGAGCTGCTCTAAGTGAGTTCCAGCCCCCAACTTTGAGAAATAATGTCTTAGGGCCCTGAGAAAAAGTTATAATGGGATCACCAAACAATTGTCAGTGATCTTTTGGGCATCATGAAGAATTCGAGAGCTATCAGAAGACTGGAGACAGTGAAATATTCTAATTTTCAGAAAGAGAAGCCAGGGCCAGGAAAATTGTGGACAGTTGTCTACAACGTCAATCTCAGGCAAGATTCTAGAAGGAGTTACTAGAGGAACAGTTTCAGGCACTAATGAAGAAGGAATGATTAAGACCCAGAATAAATTCACTAAGGATAAGCCAAGACTGGTTTATATACTTCCTTCCTTGACAAGGTTATGAGCTCTGTAGTTCTGGGAAAGCCCATACCTAGAGAGTATTTTGTCATTGGTTAGATATTTAATGAGCTTTTTCGTGATATTCTTTTGGAAAAGAGGGAGAAATATGAATTGTTGGACTCTAGCATACTGAATGAATTAGTAATCAGTTGATTATATACACAAGGTGCTGACTAACGAATTCATACCAAACTACAAGGAAGTATATAATGATGCGTCCTAGGGCTGTGTCCTTCATCTGCCCCTCATAAATGCTTTCATAATAAATATACAGAAGGTGTGCTCATCAAATTTATAGGTAACCTGAAGTTAGAGGTATGGTGAATATTTGGATGACAGAATGAGAATCAGTGACTTGAATCTACAAGGATACATTTTTAAAAGCAATTAATATGAGGTCTTAAGGAACTAATTTTATCAATAGGAATGGCTTATATTTGCTTTAGCAGTAGCTAAGAGCTTTAGCCCAATTTGAGTCAGAAATGTAATGTGGTTGCCAAAAAAACCTAAGATTTTAAGCTATAGCCAGTGGTGTGGTGGTAAATGTGAAATAACTGGCTCTGGGGAGGAAAAAAGCACCTTGATTTATAGCACTTGCCAATTTCTGTCATGTAATTACTTCCATCATGGTCAATTTCAAGCTACCAACATGATGTCATTGAATACAGTTTGGAAGAGATTGGCAGTAGCACACCATTATATAGTATTCTCACCACACAGATACAATAAATGTAAATAAGCTCAAGAGAAGAGATAATAGTAATATATAATAAAATAATTAGGAAGTGATGAGTTTTAAGTATTACCTTTGTTGGTTTTTTCCTTTTGTTTTTCAAAGTTTTTATTTAAATTAAACTTAGTTAACATATAAGGTAGTATTGGTTTCAGGAATGGAATTTAGTGATTCATCACTTACGTATAATACCCAGTGCTCAACACACCAAACACCTTCCTTAATGCCTATCACCCATTTAGCCCATCCCCCCACCCCCATCCCCTCCAGCAACCCTCAGTTTGTTCTCTGCAGTTAAGAGTCTCTTACGGTTTGCCTCTCTCTGTTTTTGTCTTATTTTATCTTTCCCACTCCCTATGTTCATCTGGTGTTTTTTAAACTTTTTTAAAGATTTTATTTATTTATTTGTCAGAGAGAGAGAGAGAGCCACAAGCAGAGGGAGAAGCAGACTCCCTACTGAGCAGGGAGCCCAATGTGGGACTCGATCCTAGGACCCTGGGATCATGACCTGAGCCAAAGGCAGATGCTTAACCAAATGAGCCACCCAGGCATCCCTGTTCATCTCTTTTGTTTCTTAAATTTATTACTTTGGTTTTAATAAAATATATGTAATTGTAAGTTTATATAATTTAACTTTTAATTATGGCTGCGTTTAACAATTGGCTCAAAGAATTCTTGAAAATTTAACACTCAGCTCTTGGAACCTTGTGTACCCAGGCTCCAGCCCATAGTAACAAGAAATGCGTAACTGGAACAAGGGAGGTGATAGCCCTGTTGTTCTCTGCAATTGTCAGGCCACACCCAGATCACTTCATTCCAGAACACATAACTTATAAGTCAAAGTGTTCTGAGATCAGGGCAGAGCCGCCAGGATGGCAGGGGCCCAAAGTCATGGGTCTGTGGAACAGTGGAGAGAACTAGGGCTGGAGCTCAAAGGCCCTGCATATGGGGTTAGGGTGGGAGGAACAGGTGAATGCTGTTTTCAAATATTTGAGGGACTGTTGTGTGAGGAAGGTCTAGGCCTAGAATTTATGGGTAAAAGAAAGATACAGGGAGACAGATTTCTGCTCAATATAAGAAAGAATAAGTAAATAGAGAATAAGGAAATGATAGATGATAGCTAGATAGCTAGATAGCTAGATAGCTAGATAGCTAGATAGATAGATAGATGAATGAGTGAATGAATAAAATATGTAAGAAAGAATTTTCAAAGCTGTCACAGGGGAATGGGTTGAGGGTAACCCTGCAGAAAGTGGGCAACAACCTTTAGGGGCACTGTAGAGGTGGTTCAAGCCTTGGAAGAAGGAAGAGTCTCCCTGAAGTCTATGATTTCTGATTTTTTAAAAGATTTTATTCATTTATTTGAGAGAGAGAAAGAGCATGAACAGGGGGAGGGACAGAGGGAGAAGCAGGCTCCCCCCCTGAGCGGGGAGCCCGATGTGGGGCTCAATCCCAGGACTCCAGGATCATGACACGAGCCAAAGGCAGCTGATTAACTGACTGAGCCACCCGGATACCCCGATATTCTGATTTTTGATCTATTGCTCTTTCTAGGTACATGCAACGAGGCATCCCCCACTCCCGGCTTTGCTTGGCTCATATTAGAAGGCTGGTACAGGGGTGCCTTGGTGGTTCAGTTAGTTAAGCATCCGGCTCTTGATTTCCGCTCAGGTTGTGATCTCAGAGTTGTGAGATGGAGCCCTGAGTGGGGCTCTGCACTCAGCACAGAGTCTGCTAGAGATTCTCTCCGCCTCTTCCTCTTTCCCCCACCCCCAAACAAATAAATAAATAAAATCTTTTTTTAAAAAAAGTGTGGTTTATATTTTATATATATTTTTAAGATTTTATTTATTTGGTAGAGGGAGAGAGAGCACAAGCAGGGGGAGTGGCAGGCAGAGGCACAGGGAGAAGCAGGCTCTCCACTGAGCAGGGAGCCCAATGCAGGACTCAATCTCAGGACCCTGATGACCCTCAGATCATGACCTGAGCCAAAGGCGGATACTTAACCAACTGAGCCACCCAGGCACCCCATACAGTGCACTTTAAAAAGCCTTTTTATTAAGGAAAATCAAATATTAAAAAGTAGAAAGAATAATATCATGAATACATCACTATGTTTCTACAATTATCAATTTGTGTCTGATCTTTATGATCTACACTCACACCTACATCCTACTCTGGATTGTTGAGAAACCAAACCTGACACCACCTCACTGCTTCCATGAATTTTGGTATGTTCTCTAAAATATAAGGACTCTGAAAATATACCCAACAATAACTTCATCACACTTAAGAAATTATTATTGATTCCCTAATATGATCTAAAATCCAGTCAGTATTTAAATTTTCTGCATTGTCTTATGAATTTTTTTCCTTGAATTTGCTCAAATGGGGATCTAACTAAGGTCTACACATTGCAATTGATTAATGTGTTTCCTCCAATCCATAGGTTTTCCTTTCATTATTTTTTCCCTTTTCTATTTATTCATTGAAGATGCTGAGTCATCTGTCCTTGAGCATTTTTCAATCTGGATTTTTCTGACCACATTATCATGATGTCTTTAACATGTTCCTCTGTCCCCTATATTTCCTGTGATTAGATCCATGTTTGATTTGGAGGGGCAGGAACCCTTCACGGATGGTATTGTATATTTCTCATTGGGAACAATGTCTGGCTCTCTTTTTGCTATGTGTCTACTAGGTCCATTAATCCATGAGGCATTGCAAATGGTGGTATTCCAATTCTATCACTCCTTCATTTATTAGTTGGAATACTTCTACAGAGGTATCTTGGGACACCTGGGTGGCTCAGTTGGTTAAGCATCTGCTTTTGGCTCAGGTCATGATCCCGAGGTCCTAGGATCGAGCCCCACATCGGGCTCCTTGCTCAGCGGGAAGCCTGCTTCTCCCTCTGCCTGCACTCTCCCTGCTTGTGCTCTCTCTCTCTCTGACAAATAAATAAAATCTTTAAAAAAAGAGAGAAATATCTTTTCCTCAACTATTTATACCCTGAAATACAGGTTGTACAGGAAATGTAAGATGAACACTTATTTACTAATTTTCAAAATGATGAATTGGTTTCCTGGCATCTGCCAAAGTTGACCAGTGAGGTATTTAATTTTTTTTTCATGTGTCCATGGTGTAGTTATTTCCCGACTTGCTTTATTTTTTAAATTTTAATTCCAGCATAGTTAACATCCAGTATTATATTAGTCTCAGGTATACAATATAGTAGTTCAACAATTCCATACATTTCTCAGTGCTCATTATGGTACATGTACTCTTATTTTTTTAGATTTTATTTATTTATTTGACAGAGAGAGAGCATGAGCAGGGGTAGTGGCAGGCAGAGGGAGAGGCAGGCTCCCCACTGAGCAGGGAGCCTGACTCAGGACTCTGCAATCATGACCTGAGCCGAAGGCAGATGCTTAACCAACTGAGCCACCCAGGTGCCCGATAAGTGTATTTTTAATCTCCTTCACCTATGTCACCCATTCCCCCACCCACCTCCCCACCTTCCATCTTCCTAGAAATCGGTATTTGATTGTGTTTTAAGTATCATTATGAACTCACGGATGTTTTTAATGTATTTCAATCCATTGCTATTCTTATTAATATTCAACTGTGCCATCTTTGGGTAGTGGGAGTTTAGTCATGTTGGCTCCCAAGTCTTCTTAACATGATCCTAGTAATTTTCTTGATTTCTAGTATGACAAGATTCCTTATTTTCTAGACTTAGTTCATATATTTTCTGCCTCAGCTCTGAAATCATCCATTTCTCCAAGGACTCCAATTCTTTTTAATGGAAAATGAGATTTAGAGACAATACTCTGGGCTCTAGGGTTATCAGGCCACTGAGTTGATCATAATTTCTAGGCCATTTCAGTAGAAAAAGTTGAGAAATAATTTTCTTCTCCTCCCCTTCCTCTCTTCCTCCTTTTTCTTTTCTCTTTTTTTTAAAGATTTTATTTACTTATTTGACAAAGAGAGAGCACAAGCAGAGGGATCGGCAGAGGGAGAGGGAGAAGCAGGCTCCCCACTGAGTAGGGAGCCCCGATGTAGGACTCAATCCCAAGACCCTGGGATCATGACCCGAGCCAAACGAAAGCAGATGCTTAACTGACTGAGCCACCCAGGTGCCCCTCCTCTCCTTTCTCAAGAGAAAATACATAGTGAGTTCAAAGGACATTTTCAAACAGGACTACAAGGTGCTTTCTGAACTTCACCAATGTTGCATTTATATTTTCTTTCTCTCTTATCAAAAATCCCAATTCTCAAAGACATCAACACAGTTACTTATTTGCTTTATTTCACAGTAAACATACAACTGTCTTAGATTAACTGTTCCAATACTACTAGCAGTAGTAGGATTACTGAAATCCATTTAATTTTGTTATGTGGTTATTTTTATTTTTAGGCTTAACATAACAATGGAAATCAAATGAAAGCCACTGAAGTAGCTTCTTTCCATGTGGTTATTACACAGATTCACAGTATACATTTCAGCTCATTTCTTTCATTTTGATTTTGGTTTTTAGGAATTACTTTTTAATTTTTTTAATTATTATTTTTAAGATTTTATTTATTTATTTGATAGAGAGAGAGACACAGCGAGAGGGGGAACACAAGCAGGGGGAGTGGGAGAGGGAGAAGCAGGCCTCCCGCAGAGCAGGGAGCCCAATGCGGGGCTCGATCCCAGGACCCCGGGACCATGACCTGAGCCGAAGGCAGACATTTAACAACTGAGCCACCAAGGCACCCCTACTTTTTAATTTTTTTAAAAATATATAAAATTATGTAAAATATTTACAAGTGTCTAAAGTCAAATCTACAATCCCAGCTGCATTCAGAAGAGTGTGTCTTCTACCCCAGGCCTCTCCACCTGTTCCTCCTCTCCCACATAGATGATCTTTTCCATTTTTTATTTTTTTAAAAGATTTTATATATGCATTTGACAGGGGGAGAGAGAGAGAGCGAGCACAAGCAGGGGGAGTGGCAGGCAGAGGGAGAAATAGGCTCCCCGCTGAGCAGGGAACCCGATGACTCAATCCCGGGACTCCAGGATCATGACCTGAGTGAAAGGCAGATGCTTAACTGACTGAGCCACCCAGGCATCCCCGATGATCTTTTTTAAAAATCAAGTTTTATGGTTTATTATTTCACTTAAAAAAATAAGCAAATGCTCTTATAGATTGAATACTCCTTCCTTAGATAAAACAGGAGCCCTCTACAGATACTTTTTTCTACCTTGCTTTGTTTTCACTAACTGTATATTCCCAAATTGCTCCCTATAGTCCTCCTTTGTTGTTGTTCTTTTTTTATAGTCCTCCTTTGTTTTTACAGCTGTGTAGTACTCCAGTGTGGGAATCAAACACAGGGTTTGTTACTTGAATGTTAGACACATTTAATCAAAATAAAAATTTAAAGCATTGTAACACAGAGCATGGTCTGCTGAGATAAAATTCAGGTACCCCTTGAAATGTGCCCTCAGTTTCTCTCTCCCACCTGTTTAGAAGCCCTGTGCTGTTTGTGCAGTTCCAATACCCTTTTCCCTGGGACACTCTAGCCTGAGCAAATGTCCTATATTTTTCAAACAATTCTCTCAGGCATCTAAATTAAGCCTTTTTTTTTCAGTCCATCCCCTTAAAACCCTGCTCTTTTTGAGGTGGCAATGCATGCTGAGGAGTTCATTTAAAAATAACTCCTGCAAAAGCTTTACCCACCTAATGAGTCACCTCTCCTGGGTAACATGAGGCATTGACTTCAGATGTGCATACATCAGGACATCACTGGTTGCTTTATTAAGCACCATGTTTTCGTTGATAGTGCTTTAGTATTGCTTATAAAACAAACAAAGCAACTCACAATTATCCTGGATCTTGTTGGGCACAAACATCCCAAAGTAACAGATAATAACAATAATGGTAAATCATATGTACCTATGAATGTTGGGGATGAAGGATGTGGCAGCAGTTTTTCTTGCCTTTTAATATGGCAAGGTTTGTTTTTTTTTTTTTTTTTGGTTTTGTTTGTTTGCTTGTTTGCCTTATGTGGGTAACAGAAATACAAATTTTTACAAATGCTCTGCCCAGGAGAACTACCACGTCCTGGGATAGACTTTGCACTGAAAAACAGATGACCCACCGTGACAAGATAAAGATGAGAGTTTATTCTGGAGACAGAAGAGAAAAGGGAACCAGAATAAAAAGTATAGGCTCAAACTTAAAATATGAGAAACCTCAGTAATTTTACACACACACACACACACACACACACACACACACAACTATAAGCTACTTCATCAGAACCAGCCACCAGCCTGGAAGCTGCCACTGAAATCCAGAGAGCTATAGAGTACAACCTGGAAAGGCCTGGTGTGGAGGGTCTGGAGTAACCCTCCTGAGCTGTCCAGACCTCACACAAGAAGGACAGAAGTGAGCAGAATAGGAACAGAGAGTAGGGCCAGAGCTGCTTGGCCACTGTGGCTAGCTTCTCTGCATCTGTAGACCTTGAAGAGAAATGGGATTAGTTACTATCTAGTAACTTATTTTTCTTAAGAAAAGCCCACACTCTTATCTCAGATGGAACCACTATAAGGAGATTTAATATATAGAACTCTGAATTTAAAAATATAAATTTGCGGGAAACCTGGGTGGCTCAGTCCGTTAAGCATCTGCCTTCGGCTCAGGTCGTGGTCCCACGGTCCTGGGATTGAGTCCCGCATCGGGCTCCCTGCTCAGCGGAGAGGCTGCTTCTCTCTCTGCCTGCCACTCCCCCTGCTTGTGCTCTCGCTCGCTCTCTCTCTGACAAATAAATAAATAAAATCTTTTAAAAAATAAAAATGTAAATTTGGGCATGATAATTTGCATTATGCAATTTACTACAACATTTATAAAGTCAAGGAATTTAGATCTAGAAATGTCTCAGAAAAATTTAGTGCTTTAGGCCTCTAAGCATTTATACATTCTGTGCACTTAGCTTAGAATTCCCTTTCCCCGTATCTTCTCATCCTAATAAACTGTTCATTCTTTAAGACCCAACTCAGTGTTACTTCCTCTCTGTACTCCCATAACACTTAGTATATATCTCTTATAACAGTACCAAATTGTATTGCAATTATTTGTCTATTGCTTGTTTTCTACTAGGAGTTCTTTTGGAGGAGGAGCCTGTTCTTTACACACCTTAGTGCTTGGCCAAGTGCCTGGCATAAAAAATACTGAATATTTATTAAGTGATCATAGAAGCCAACTTAGGACCAATTAATCCTCCAAGTATAAGAAGCTGAGACCCCAAAATTTTCTTTAAATTCAGTAATGCAATAAGTGTCTGCTGAGTGTCTACCACGTGCCTACTTGTATAAGGCTAAATGTCTTTAGTGAATTTAAATGTGATTCAAAGTATGCTTAATTTCTGTTTGTCCACAGATCAAAAGATAAATGCTAGAACTTTATAAGTCCTCAGAGAAAGATTAAATTATATTCAGAATTGGTTTACATCAATGTATTATATTCTAAGTGAGCATCACCCAAGAACAGTGTCTGCAGAAAGCTACCTTAATTGTGCGTGTGTGTGTGTGTGTGTGTGTGTGTGAGAGAGAGAGAGAGAGAGAGAGAGAGAGAGAGAGAGGTATGGGGGGCAGGTTGAATGTCCAATTTAATTTAGGAAACACTGGGTTAAATAAGTAGTGTCTTCCCTAAACTTTCAACATACTTAATAGTGATTAGTTAAACCTCCAAGAACAACATCTAACTTGTAGTGTTTCACAAATTCATTTGCCTAGGAAACCCCCCCTTTGTTGTTATGCTTATTAATATACTCCAGAAATGGTGTTCTGAGAAGCACAGAGTTGGTAAATGGACCTGTTCTTTGGAAAAGTGCTCACCCATGTTTAGTGAGGACTTCAAAGGAAAATAGAAGCCAGAGTCAAAGGGCTGATGATAAAGCTCTGGGGTAGAGGGCAGAACATAGCTGGAGGAGAAGGAAAGGTTTGGAGGAGAGGCAGTGGCAGGGAGACTGGGGAGGTAGCTGGTCCTATCTAGGGCCTGCAAGAGGGCCGCAAGCAGACATTGGAGAAGCTGTTTTCTTGCTAAGCTCTGTGAAGCATTTGGGGCACAAGCAGATGGACTCCAGGGCAAGATATAAGATGTATCACAAAGAGAGCTGAGAGCACTCCTGCAGGGACATGCAGCATGATGTCAGCCCTCTGGGGACTCCAGAGGACACAGGCACCCTGCCTGTAGCTCCCCATGAGCTGCCACACATCGAAGCCATGGTGTCTATCTGTGGGGACAGGAGAAGAAGGAAATGCAGGGGCACAAAGCAGGTGACCAGGTGATTTCATCAAATCTGTGAAACCCCCAACCCAGGGAGCTACTGGACAGAATTCGGGTTGGTTTTAAGAAGGGGTTGTAGCAACGGGGAGCAAAAGTAGATGGAAACAGAGCCAGGGAACAGGATTGGCTCCCTAATTTGCAAGGCCCAGGGCAAAATGAAAATGTGGGCTCCTTGTTTTTACATTAAGAATTTCATGAAAAAAGATGTGGTGTATATATACAATGGAATAGTACTCAGCCATCAAAAAGAAAGAAATCTTGCCGTTTGCAATGACATAGATGGAACTAGAGGGAAGGATGCTAAGCAAATTAGGTCAGTCAGAGAAAGACAAATATCATATGATTTCACTTGAATGTGGAATTTAAGAAACAAAACAGATGAATATAGGGGGAGGAAAGGAAAAATAAAATAAGATGAACATTGAGAGGGAGGCAAACCATAAGAGACACTGAACTCTAGGAAACAAACAGGGTTGCTGGAGGGGAGGTGGGTGGGGGGATGGGGTAACTGGGTGATGGGCATTAAGGAGGGCACTTGATGGAATGAGAACTGGGTGTTATATGCAACTGATGAATTACTAAATTCTACCCCTGAAACTAATTTAAAAAAAAAAAGAATTTCATGACATGACAGCCACAGCAGGGAGTTATAAGCGTAGGGCCTGAGTATGGAGCCTATGCAACTTCACAGGCTGCCCGACCACAAAGCTGACCCTGCCAGAGAGTTATCACTGGTCCTGTGACCCCCATTTGAATCCTCTGGCTAATGTAGCCTGGAGACACCAGGTTGCACATGTGTCCTATAGAAGGTAGGTTTCCTTCTCTTAAGATACTTGATTATCATGGAAACCCTATTTACCAGCCATACTGGGTAAGCTTAATTTGCTGCAAGATAAATCTATGTACACATTAAATTTCAGGAACATATTTAATGCAAAAATCCATGCACATCCAAGATATTCCCATATATAATTCTCACATCACAAACAATATCCTTTTTTCTCATGCCAAGAATAAAAACAGCCTTGCAGCTGTATGACCTTTGACTTTGTCCTGGGGTTAAATACCAGTATTTAGTTGGTGCTGAGGCAGCACTCAGCACCATGCTGAGTTCTTTCAAAATGAAAAACAAACTCAGGTGGAAAATCTGGGCAAGCAATGTCATTTGCTATTTTTGGAGGTGGGGGAGAGAAGAAAGTTGTGGAAAGTGTAAACAGCACAGAGCAGCACCATGAGTGTGAAATAAAATAACACCCGCGTGCTCTCCCTGTTGATTGGATGGAAGCCATGAAGTTAAGAAGAAACCATCCCGGGAGAGCTGGTATCCTCTTGTGAGTGGCCACTGGCCTCTCAGACAATGGAATGAAAGCATGACTCACCTCACCCTGTAAGATTAATCTCCACCTAACCAGCAATCCTATCTCTGAGATCATTCAAAGTGTCCCCTAGGGTAACAGTGAATACAAGGGGGCATGAGGACCAGACACCTTCCTCCCCCCCCCCCCCCCGCCAGGAGCCACTTCACACTGAATGTTTTGGAGCTGAAGAGCTACACTTCACCTCCCCCATCCATCTCCTTCACAGCTGCCTTCCACCTGCCTCTCCCCACTGTTGCTCCACAGAGAGCCCTGGTTCACTAAGAGGACAGGCTCGAGTGGAGTAAGCCATGAGGTGCAGTTAGTGGGAGAAGAGAAGGAGTACCAGAGGGCCTGGGAGCCAGGGGTGTCACCTGTAGAGAGGATGGATCCTGGGAAAAACTGAGACCAGGTAGGGCAGGGTAGGACTGGGCAATGGGCAAGCATGACTATTTATTGCCCATCATACAGATGGTCCCAGACTTATGATGGTTCATGACCAATTTTTTTTATTTATTTATTTGAGAGAGAGAACGCATGAGTAGAGGGGAGGGGCAGACGGAGAGGGAGAGGGAGAAGCAGACTCCCCACTGAGCAGGAAGCCCGATGTGGGACTCAACCTCAAGACCTTGAGATCACAACCTGAGCTGAAGGCAGAGGCTTAACCTACAGAGCCACCCAGGTGCCCCTCAAGGAACGATATTTTTATTTTTCAATTTTACCATGGTGCAAAAGTAGTACATAGTCAGTAGAAACCCTACTGAATTTCGAATTTGGATCTTTTCCTGGACTGGTGATAGGCAGTAAGGTCCTCTCTCAGGACGCTGGGCCGTAGCAGCAAGACACAGCTCCCAATCAGCTACGCAATCACAAGGGTCAACAACCCATACACTTACCACCATTCTGTACCCACACAACCACCCTGTGTTTCACTTTCAGTACAGTATTCAATAAATTTCATGAGATATTCAATACTTTACTATAAAGTAAGCTTTGTGTTGGATAATTTTGCCCAACCGTAGGCTCATGTAAGGGTTCTGGGCACGTTTAAGTTAGGCTAAACTATGACGTTGAGTAGGTTACATGTATTAAATGCATTTCGACTTAGGATATTTACAATTTATGATGGGTTTTATTGGGACATAACCCTACCATAAGTTGAGGAAGTTCTGCACATTGAAGGACCTGAAGCCCAAGGAGGTCAAGAGAATAAGTGGTCATATTGGAATCAACTCTAGTCCTTGTCACTCTAGGACTCAAGCTCTTTCTGTCATATCGAGCTTTATCCCTGCTTCTCAGCACTGTAATGTAAACTACAAATGCTCAGCAAGGGGTGGTTTTGAGTTGTAATTTCAATTAAGAGTGGAAAGAAAAGATAGAAAGAAACTAGATTTGTTTTTATCACTCGAAATGTTGAGTGAAGGAATCAGCATCCTTCAGAAGGAAATAAGAGGATAAGAAAAGAAAGGAGGGGGAAAATGCTAAACAACAAAGTCTGGAAAATATACTGTGTTGATATCTTAAAGACCTAATGAATTAAGGGAAAGATGCTGGGGGTGGGGAAGAGCCTCCAGAATAAGATATGTCTAAGATATACGTTGTGAGTGAAGAGGAGGGTGTGAAGTTCTTGGCTGAGACTTGAACTGGCAGTGAGAACGGGGAGGGGGTGGGGTGGTGGAGGGTCAGGGGGTCCAAAGTTCGTCTTCATTTCATAGAGTTGCACAGGGAATTGATGGCCACACTGGCACTAAACTTTGGTCTGCGGGCGCAAGGGCCCAGGACTCTTTACTTTGCTCACCCCGAGAAGGGAGCTAAGGACCAAAGACGTGGAAAACCATCTGTGAAAAGTTAGACGACAGTCATACACAAACAGCTACAGGCTAACCAGTTGGCCTCAAACATGAGTCTCCTAAAAACGGAGAGAGGAAATGAGGTGCACCGTTGAGGTGCTGGGAACAAAGTGTCCGGACTGCAGCTTGGAGGCTTTCAAAGCAAGAGCATCAATCACGACCAAGAAAAATGTATCTTTCGGAGAGGTACTGAACTTTCAGTACAAGCTGTGCATGTACCAGGTACAAGGAGAACTACAAAAAGTTTGAGGCAGCAGTTCCAAAGACATCCCGACGCAGCGTCTAACAGCCACACGGGAGGTAGTGATTGGATTTAGGCAGGGAAGTGAGCCCCCGGGAGGAGTGGAAGGGGAGAAGGAAAAACGGAAGAAAGGTGTAGACAAAGTAACGTTTAACGTTATGATTTTGAAATTTGACCTTTTTTAATAAGGATGGTTAGATAAGATACTCAAATGGAAATACATCTTGTAAACCATATGCTGAGGCTCAGCATCTGAGTACAAAATGTTACATTTCCTTTATACTTAGAAAAACCAAAAACGAATACATTCCAATAGGGGAAAAAATCCAAGTACTACCAAAAGGTTTGACGTGACATCTTACTGTCACCACCACCATCATTACTCCTCTCCCCATTATTAATAATTTATTTGTAACTGCAGCAAAACATTTTGTGGTCATATAAAAATTATCATGAATATGCCAAGAGCACACAGATTTTTAAAAATGTCTCCACATGGGCCATACAATACACACTCTGTGGAACTCTGTTGCCTTGATTACACAGTAACATATTTCAGAACTCAATTCACCTTTCCGAAATCTCTGCAGGGATGTCTTATCACTTCACCATCATTTATTTAACCAACTTACTATTGTTGGACATTCAGGTTGTTTGAAATTTTTGCTGTTACAATGGGAATCAAATACTTGGCATATTTTTACTTTCTAACATAAGGTAAATGTTTGGAAGTGGAACTGCTGAGTCAAGGGGTATGTATTTTTTCCCATTTTTTAAAATCGCAGTAAAATACACATCATGTAGAATTTACTGTCTTAAAGACCAAGTGTATATAGTTCAGTTCAGTGGTGTTAAGTACATTCATATTGTTCTGCAACCATCACCATCATCTATTTCCCGAACTCTTTCCATCTTGCAAAACTGAAGCTCTTTACCCATCAAAAGGTGACTCTCACCCATAAATATAGAGAACACACTGATGGTTGCCCGAGGGGAGATGGATGGAAGGATGGGTGAAATGGGTGAAGGAGAGTGGGAGACACAGGCTTCCAATTATGAAATGAAGAAGTCCTGAGGATGAAAGCACAGCATAGGGAATATAGTCAAAGTTTTATAATCGCATTGCGTAGTGACAGATGGAAGCTGCGCTTGTGAGCACAGCATAAGGTACAGAGAAGCTGAATCACTATGCTGTACACCTGAAGCTAACGTAACACTGTGTGTCAACTCTACTTCAATAAAACCAACCAACAAACAAAGCAGGAACTCTCTACGACCCCCTGCCTCCAGCCCCTAGCAATCACCATTTTACTTTCGATCTCTATGATTTTGACTATTCTAGGTACCTCATCTAAGTGGAATCATCCAGCATTTGTCCTTTTGTGTCTGGCTCCCTTCACTTAGCATCACGTCTTCAAGGTTTATCCATGTTGTATCATATGGCAGCACTTCCTTCATTTCTAAGGCTGAATAATATTCCATCATATGTACAGTGCTATGTATTTTTAACATGTTGACATATATTATGAAATTGTCTTTTAATAGGTGGTACGAACCTACACTCCCACCATAGTGGACAGTCCAACTGTCTCCCTCCTTTACCAATATTGCTTTTTATCAAACCTCTTCAGGTTTGCCAGTTTGCTAGGTGGGAAATGGCATCTTATTATTGTTTTCCTTTGCATGTATGAGTACGGTTGACTTGATCATCTTTTCACAAATTTATTGGCTATTTTGTTTTCTTTGCATTGTTCTGCCTGTTGATATTTTCACCTACCTTTTTCATTTGGGTTTTCTTTTTCTTAGTGATTTTTATGAGCTCTTTATAAATTAAGGAATTAGCCCTTTTAATATCTTAGGCTGCAAATATTTATTTCCAGTTCATCTCTGAAATTTGTACATAGATTTTTTTTTTTAAAGATTTTATTTATTTATTTGAGAGAGAGAATGAGAGATAGAGAGCACGAGAGGGAAGAGGGTCAGAGGGAGAAGCAGACTCCCTGCTGAGCAGGGAGCCCGATGTGGGACTCGATCCCGGGACTCCAGGATCATGACCTGAGCCGAAGGCAGTCGCTTAACCAACTGAGCCACCCAGGCGCCCTGTACATAGATTTTTTTATTGCTATTTATTTTTTACTTTTTATTATGGAAAAATGAAACATAAAAAAGCAGAGAGAAGAATATCCCATGTACTCATTACCAAGCTTCACCCCCCAAATTATTTTTTTTTTAATTTTATTTATTTATTTGACAGAGAGAGACACAGTGAGAGAGGGAACACAAGCAGGGGAAGTGAGAGAGGGAGAAGCAGGCTTCCCGCCGAGCAGGGAGCCTGATGCGGGGCTCGATCCCAGGACCCCGGGATCATGACCTGAGCCAAAGGCGGACGCTTAACGACTGAGCCACCCAGGTGCCCCTACATGTGGCCTTTTAACATAAAAACTAATTTCTGTGCAAATGCATCAGTCATTTTTCATTTGACTTCTGAGTTTTGTGTCATGCTAAGAAATGTCTTTATGACAAGATTATAAGTGAATTCAGCTATGTTTTCTTCTAGCATTTTTTTAAACCCAAAAACCATTTAGCAAGTTTAAAATGATTATCCAAGGTGTGCAGAGTCCTAAGGTCTTTGGAAAATGCAGAGTAATGGAATAGTAAGAGGCAAGAGAGATTAATCCCTTTTCTACCTTTCTCACCTACAAATTATAATATCTGCTTCTAAAAAACACCCTTCCAGACCCAGCTCCAGTGTCCCCGAGCTAACTTCTGGGGTCAGAGTACCCCTCTGGACTCTCCAGCCTCTGGGTTCTTTCTTCTTCTCCTTCTTTTTCTTCTTCTCCAAATACGAGTTTTATTGAAGTATAATTGAGTAAGTTCACTGTTTAAAAGTGTACAATGCAGTGGTTTTCAGTGTTTCCAAAGTTGTGCAGCTATTGTCACTAATTTTAGAGCTTTTTCTTTACCCACAAAGAAACCTCATATACATCAAGCAGGCTTCCCCATTTCCCTGTCTTCCCAGCCCCTGGCAAATCAGCAATCTACTTTCTGTCTCTATGGATTTCCAGGACATTTTCTATAAATGGAATCATACAATATGTGGCCTTTCGTATCTGGCTTCTTTATTGCTAGTACCTCTATAGTTCCCTTTTAACATTTTACTACTTTCCTTTGGGAATTTACTTTGATGAAAGGAGTAAGGTTATACAGCTTAATTTTTCCCCCAAATAGTCCCAACACTGTTTTTTAAAAATAATCCATCTTTCCTCTCATGGACTGGAAATGTCACCATTATTATCTACTAAAATCTCATGTGTATTTCAGTCTATTTCTGGATTTTCTATTTTATTCCATTGATCTGTTTAAATTTTTTCTAGAACCCAATTTTTTTAATTCTTGTAACTTTAAAATGCATTTAAATGCTTAATCTGACCACCCTCTTCCCAATATCTTTCTGTTCAGATTTTTGTTTATTTCTACAGATAAACCCAATGTTGGTTTTTTAATATTTAAATTTGTTTTGATATTTTAATTGAGATCACATTGAGTTTATAGATTCATTTAGCAAGAATTAATATCCCTTCATAGAGATATCACATTTTCTTTACTGAGGTCCTGCCTATTTCTGGTTAAGTTGATCTTCGGTAAATTGGTGGTAGTATTGCTATTGCAAATGAGATCTTTTCTCCCATTGTATTTGCTAACAGTGTATCAATTTTGCACATTAATTGTACAAAAAGCAACTGACCACTTTAATAAATCCTTGTATAATTTCTGTTCCAGTTAGGTCTTGCTGCATAACAAACCACCCCAAAATTTAGTAGCTTCAAATAACAAGCATGTGTTATTTCTCACATCTCTGTGGGTCAACTGGTTGTTCTTCTGGTCTAGGCCAGCTCAGTTTATCTCTTCATTCAATTGACACCTTTGCTAACATAGCTAGTCCGGGATGGCCTCACTCATATATATATTTAGTAGTTGGTTCTGTGTCAGCTGGGGCTGTGGGGTGACTTAGCCACATGTTTCTCACCATCCAGCAGGCTAACGTGGGCTCAATTCAAGAGTAGTGGTTTCGCCAAAGATAAAAATGTAATGCTCCGAAGAGGCACATACACCCCAATGTTTATAGTAGCAACGTCCACAATAGTCAAACTATGGAAAGAGCCTAGATGTCCATCGACAGATGAATGGATAAAGATGTGAGATACACACACACACACACACACACACACACACACACACACACACACACACAATGGAATATTACTCAGCCATCAGAAAGGATGAATACTTATCATTTACATTGACATGGATAGAATTGGAGGGTATTATGCTGAGCGAAATAAGTCAAGCAGAGAAAGACAATTATCATATGGTTTCACTCATATGTGGAATATAAGAAACGGTGCAGAGGATCATAGGGGAAGGGAGGGAAAACGGAATGGAAAGAAATCAGAGAGGGAGAAAAACCATGAGAGACTCTTAACTATAGGAAACAAACTGAGGGTTGCTGGAGGGGAGGTTCGTAGGGGGATGGGGTAACTGGGTGATGAGCATTAAGGAGGGCACGTAATGTGATGAGCACTGGGTGTTATAAGCAACTGATGAATTACTGAACTCTACATCTGAAACTAATGATGTACAACTATATGTTGGCTAATTGAATTTAAATTTAAAAAAAAGAGTAGTGGAGGGGCGCCTGGGTGGCTCAGTCGTTGGGCGTCTGCCTTCGGCTCGGGTCGGGATCCCAGGGTCCTGGGATCGAGCCCCGCATCGGGCTCCCTGCTCGGTGGGAAGCCTGCTTCTCCCTCTCCTGCTCCCCCTGCTTGTGTTCCTGCTCTCTCTGTCTCTCTCTCTGTCAAATAAATAAAATCTTTAAAAAAAAAAAAGAGTAGTGGTTTTGAATTTCTTAAAATGGTTAAAAAAGAGGGCCAGTTCCATTGCATAAGTGCTTCGCAAGTTTCTGCTTGCATCATGTTTACTAATGTTCCATTATCCTAAGTCAGTGGTCCAACTCAGATGCAAAGTGTGGAGAAATAAACTCTACCTTTGAGAAGAGCTGCAAAATAGTGTAACCATTCTTGCAATTTCCCACAGCTTTCTAGTATTTCCTTGGCCTATTCTCGTCAGGTTTCTAGTTATTCTTTTTTTTTTTTTTTTTAAGGCTCCATGCCCAACCTGGGGCTTGAACTCACAACCCTGAGATCAAGAGTCAAATGGCCTACTAACTGAGCCAGCCAGGTGCCCCTCTACTTATTCTTTGATATCATTTCAGATAATAAATCTTTGTTACCTTAAGTGGAACTTTATCTCAGGGCGCCTGGGTGGCTCAGTTGGTAAGCAACTGACTCTTGGTTTCAGCTCAGGTCATGATCTCAGGGTCATGAGCCACACGTCAGGCTCCCTGCTGAGCTGGAGCCTGCTTAAGATGCTCTCTCTCCCTCCCACTCTCTTAAGCTCCCTCTATTAAAAAAAAAAAAAAAAAGAGGTACTTCACCTCTTAAATTCTTTCCTTACTTAATTATACTGGTTAGGATTTTCAGAACATTATTAAAGTATGGTATCTTCTTCCTTTAATGGAATTAAAGTATGATGCCAGATCTTTATGATGACAAAAAAAAAAATCTATTCCTAGGATACTAAGATGTTCTGGGTTTTGTTTTGATTTCAGTTTGTTTGTTTAATCAGGAATGGATGTTCGATTTTGCTAAGTGGCATTTCATCCTGAGATGATTGTATTTTTTTCTCCTTTGATCTATTAATATCGTGGCATATTAAAACAAATTCCTATAATGAACCATACTTGCATTTCTGACATGACACTTGCTTGAGGTGTGTTTTTCATTATAGCTGATGTAGAAAAATTATGTTTCAATGGATCTGCCTATTCTGGAAATTTCATATAAATAGAATCATATAATTTTCTTTTCTTTTCTTTATATAATTTGTGGCCTTTTGTATATGGCTTCTTTTACTTAGCATAATGTTTTCAAGGTTCCATGTGTCAATATGTCATTCTTTTTTATGGCTGAATAAATCTCATAAATGGAAATAATACCCCATTTATGTGTGGTATGGATGTATACTTCTGTGTCATCTACTGAGGGAGTGATCATATCATCTTCCTCTTTTATTTTGCCTTTCCAGTGCATTCTAGATATTCTGGTGTTGAAACATCTTTTCATCCCTGGGATAAATCTTGTGTGAGCATAATTATTATTCTGTTAATGAATTGCAAGATTTGACTTACTAGTACAGTTGACCCTTCAACGAGGGAATGAAGGTTGCCAACCCCTGTGCAGTTGAAAATCTGCATATAATTTTTGACTCCCAGAAAACATAACTAATTACTAATATAACTTACTGTTAACTGGAAACCTCACTGATTACATAAACAGTCTATTAATACATATTGTGAATGTGGTATGTATCATCTGTTGTATTCCTTCAATAGAGTAAGGTAGAGAAAAGAAAATGTGATTAAGAAAATCAAAAGGAAGAGAAAATACATTTACAGTACTGTAGGTATATTTATTGAAAACAATTCCTGTATAAGTGGACCCATGCAACTCAAACCCATGTTGATCAAGGGTCAACTAACTGTACTTTATTAGAATGCTGGAATCTTTTTATAAGTGAGCTTAACTTGTGTTTTTAATTTCTTCTGCTTTTCTTATTTAGTTCTAAGATTATGCTAGCACAGGAACAGTTGTATAAAATTGGAAATATTTGTTCCTCAAAAGTTTGTTAGAATCTAAGCCTAGAGTCACAGGATCTGGTTCCTCTTAGGAAGGAGATCTTCAGCTACCATCTTCTATGGTTATTGGCTTACTCGATTTTTCTATATCTTCTTGGGCCTGTCTGATACACAATTTTTTTTTAAAGATTTTTTTATTTATTTATTTGACAGAGAGAGACACAGCAAGAGAGGGAACACAAGCAGGGGGAGTGGGGGAGGGAGAAGCAGGCTTCCTGTGGAGCAGGGAGCCCGATGTGGGGCTCTATCCCAGGATACACAGTATTACAAAGTTTACAGAACAACTTGATGACATTTCACAAAGCAACACCCAGGTCAAGAGTTGCAGAATTGCCAACACTTCAGAAATCCCCAAAGTGATTGCTCCTAATCACTACTTCTTTTCTTTTCAAAGATAATTATTACCTTAACTTCTGTGATAACTATTTCCTGCTTTTCTTTATAGTTTTATCTCCTAAGCATGGAACCCTAAATAGTAATTTTTTGCCTGTATTTAACTTTATATAAAATGGAATTATGCCATACATATTCCTGTGGATCTGGCCTCTCTTATTCAACAATATGTTTTTAAGATTCACACAGGTTATTATGTGTAGCTCATGTTTTTCTTTTACTTTGCTTAATAGCATTGTATTGTATGAATATACCGCTATTTCTATATTCATTCTGCTGTTGATGGACTTTGAGGCAGTTTCCAGTTTGAAAGGATTACAAATAGAGCTGCTATGATCATTCTTGTATATGTCTCATGGACAATATGTATACGTATTTTTGTTGGGTATATTTCCTCTAAATGATATTGTTATTTATAAGTTACATAAGTTATATATAACTTCAATTTTATTAGATACTATCAAGAATTTTCTATAGTGTCATACTAATCTGCACTCCTCTAGTAGCATGTGAACGTATGTCTCCCCACATCCTCACCAACACTTGGTAGGGTTGGTCTTTTAATTTTAGCCATTCTGGTGGGTATATAATGGTGCCTGGTTATGGTTTTTATTTGCATTGCCCTGATTACTAGTGATTAAGTATCTTTTCATATGTCTATTATCCATTGGATATCCATTTTCCCCCCAAAAGTATCTGTTCAAGTCTTTTGCCCATTTTTCTTTTGGGTTGGCTGTCATTTTCTTATTGGCTTGTAGAATTTCTTTATGTATTCCATACTTGAGCTCTTTGTAGGTGATAGGTGTTGCAAGTATCTTCTCCATAGTCCTTATCTTTTAATGAATAGAAGTTCTTAATACTAATATTAAATTTAAATGTTAAATAACTGTCAAATTTATCCATCTTTTTCTTTATAATTAGTTCTTTTGTGTCCTATTTAAAAAATCTGGGGTGCCTGGGTGGCTCAGTCATTAAGTGTCTGCCTTCGGCTCGGGTCATGATCCCAGGGTCCTGGGACTGAGTCCCACATCGGGCTCCTTACCCAGTGGGGAGTCTGCTTCTCCCTCTCTGTCTGCTGCTCCCCCCGCTTGTGCTCTCTCTCTCTGTGTCAAATAAATAAATAAAATCTTAAAAATAAAATAAAAAATAAATTATAAATAATTTTAAAAAATCTTTCCTTACTTTAATGAGGTTTTACATTTTAATGTACTCAAATATATCAGTCTTTTTCTTTATGGCTAGTACTTATTAAGTAATCTTTCCCTACCTGAAGTCACGAAGCTTTTGTTTTATATTGCCCTCTATAAGCTTTATTTTGCCTTTTATATTTTGTCTATGATATATCTAGAATGAATTTTTATGTATGGTGTAAGGTAAGGGTCATGTTTCCCCTCATAGTTATCTAATTGTCCCAGCACCATGTATTGAAGCAGTTTTCTTTACTGCTTTGCAGTGCCTTTTTTTTTTTTTTTTTTTTTTGCAGTGCCTTTTTTTGGTCATAAATAAAATATCCATATACACATGGATCTCTTTCCAGATTTATATTCTATTCCACTGGTCAATATGTCCATTCTTGTGGCAAAATTATTTATAGCCCATGTAAATATCCAGTAGAGGAAGTCCTCTCACTTTGCTCTTCTTCACCATTGTGTGGGTTATTCTTGGCCCTTTGCATTTTATCAAGCTTCAAAGAAAAAAACCTTGTTAGATTTTGTTGGCTAACAAATTAAAAAACAAAACAAAACAAAACAAAAAACCTCTACTGGCTCTTCTGAGTAATCCTTCGAATGCTATTTCTTGGTTTCGCAGATGACTCATCAGCCAACATATATACTGTGCCTGCCTTAGGTAAAGTAATTGACCAGATTAAAAAATATCTCTGCTATCAGCTGAATCACTGACCTTCTCAAGATATTTTACCTTAGGAAATTGCCTTCTTCTGAGAGTAATCCCTATAGGGACCTCCGAGTTCCTTCCTCTCAGTAAACCCAGGAGTAAATGTACTTTCTTTCCAGTCTTCATAAGATAACAAATAACTTCAGAACTAGAAATAAAAACGAGTAAAAGGTTACACATTATTTGTAGGCTAAGACTTCACAGGTGCAGAATATATCTACAAAGTTCTGATTCAAAGTCTGGCCTTTCTCAGTCCAGAGGCCTGTTTGCTTCCATTCTGCCTTCTTTCCTCCACTCCCTCTTCCCCTCCCGTCTGTCCTCTTCTCAGTTCCAATACCTTCTTCAACCCAAGCCTTTTCTCTGTGCGCTCACTGCTTTCCCTCCAGCTCTCTGAATCCGTATCTCTTTGGCCTCATTCTCTCTTGAGTGAAAAACAGATATTCTCTCTTCTAAGTATTAAAGTCATGTCTGACTTCTCAAGGTCTTCCCAAGTCATTGAACACAAGCTCAGGAGCTTTTGCATATTTTAGAGCACATACTTGGGGAGCAGTTTCTCAGAAAGCTACATGGCAGCCTTGCTAGGTACTTCACAGTTCTGAATCCTATTTTAGAAAGGAAGAAAAACTGCCTAGAGTTCAAGGACAGAGCTGGAATTATAGTTCAAAGCTTTTGGATGGTCTGTTAAGGAATTAATGATCTCACTTGGTTACTAATGGTATCACAAATCATGCCACAGTTCAGATGGACTTGTAAGGGAAGCATCAACCACTATTTTAACCATGTACTTTTTTTATGAGATGCTTTTCCTTTTTTAACTAAGACATACCTACTGTATAATCTTGAAAAATATAGAAATGTGGACACGGGTGGCTCAGTCAGTGAAGTGCCTGCATTCAGCTCAGGTCATGATCCCAGGGTCCTGGGATTGAGTCCCACATCGGGCTCCTTGCTCGGTGGGGAGCCTGCTTCTCTCTCTCTCTCTGACAAATAAATACAAATCTTTAAAAAAAAAAAAGAGGTGCTTCTGGGTGGCTCAGTCGTTAAGCGTCTGCCTTTGGCTCAGGTCATGATCCCAGGGTCCTGGGATCGAGCCCCACATCAGGCTCCCTGCTTGGGGGGAAGCCTGCTTCTCCCTCTCCCACTCCCCCTGCTTCTGTTCCCTCTCTCTCTGTGTCTCTGTCAAATAAACAAATAAAATCTTTATAAAAAAAAGAAAAAATATAGAAAAGTATAGAAAATTTAAATCCCAGCCATAATCTTACCTCTTAGATATTATCATTCTTATTATTTCAGCATATACTTCCAGGCTTTTTAAATACATGGCTGGTATTATACATAATTTTATTTTCTACTTAGAATTATATCAAAAGTAGGTTTCCAAATCTTTAAATGTTTAATATTAAGTGACTGTAAAATATTCCTTTGAATCATAAAGAAGTGGACAGTTACCCTTTTATTAGATTGTAACTTGTTTCCAATTTCATCATAATTGTAAATAACATTGATAGGAAAACCTTGTTCATGACCCTTTGAATTTCAGGCTATTTCTATAGGCAAAGTATGTATCTGATAAAGGACTTATATCCAGAATATGTAAAGCACTCTTACAAAATCAATAATAAGAAAGCAAACAACCCAATGTTTAAATGGGCAAGGAATGTTGACAATTCACCAAAGAAATTATACTTAAGGCAAATAAGCACATTCTGAAAGTATGTTCAACAACATTAGTCATCTGGGAAATATAAGTTAAAAGGACAATGAGGTAATACTACACATCCACAAAAATGGCTAAAATTTTAAAAACTGACAGTACAAAATGTTGGCAATGATACGGAGCAACTGGAAGTTGCATATATTGCTGCTGGGAGACTGAAAATGATGCACCCTCTTTGGAAAACAGTTTATTCATTTTTTATAAGGTTAAACTACACTTACCATCCAACTCAACAATTCTCTTCCTAGCAATGAAACTTCCCAAGAGAAGTGAAAATATATGTGCACACAAAGACCTATATGTGAATATTCATAGCACTGAATTCATAACCCCAAACTGAAAACAGCACAGATGTCCATCAACAGGTGAATGGATAAACAAACAATTGCGATGTTTCTGTACAGTGCAGATAAAAATGAATGAGCTACCAATATATGCAACAACATAGACAAACCTCAAAAGCAGTGTGCTGAGAAAAGAAGCCAGACACAAAAAAACTACCTACCATTTAATTCCATTTATATGACATTCTAGGAAAGACAAAACTATGGTGAAAGAAAGAAAACTTTCTGGAGTGATGAAACTATTTTATATCTTTTTTTTTTTAAAGATTTTATTTATTTATTTGAGAGAGAGAGAGAATGAGATAGAGAGCACGAGAGGGAAGAGGGTCAGAGGGAGAAGCAGACTCCCTGCTGAGCAGGGAGCCCGATGCGGGACTCGATCCCGGGACTCCAGGATCATGACCTGAGCCGAAGGCAGTCACTTAACCAACTGAGCCACCCAGGCGCCCACTATTTTATATCTTGATTATAGTGGTGGTTATATGACTGCATACATTTGTTAAAAATGCGTTAAACCGTACATTTAAAGTGGGTGAGGTTTTGTCGTATGTAAATTATATCTCGATAAAGCAGATTTTAAAAATACGGAATGAGTTTGAGTTGCTTTTTTTTTTTTTTTTTTTTTTTTTTTAGGCAGCTGACCTGAAGTGAAACCTGAGAACAGATGGGGGAATTCAGAGAGAAAAGTAGAACTTGAGTGCAGTGGATGGTGTCAGGATAATGACTTCTGGTTTTGGAAGTGTTAATGAGGTTGAGTTAATAAGGGCACAGAGAGAGAAAAGAGACCTGTAGGAATGAGAATGGAAAAAAAAGTCTGAATTCAGTAAAAAAGGAAAAAAGAGAGCATGAAATTGAGAAAAGGAAACACTTCGTTCTTGTATGTGGGCTTTTTTGTGTTGCGTATTTTTGTCTCAATTTATTTTCATTTCTTTATTCTTTATTCTGTTGGGTCTTTCCTTTTCCTGGAGTGTGTGTGTCAGGTGTGTGTGCTGGTGGGGGGTGTTACACACCATGTGTTACCATTCTGTGCTTCCAAAGTCTGTCTCCCTCCAAACAGACCACACACATGCATTCCTACACACACATACATGAATGTGTACATCTGCACACACACACCCCAACAGTACAACCAGATGAGAACAGTGGGAGGAAAAAGTAAACCAAGAAAACAAGAAGGTAAAGAAGTTTGGCACCTGCCTAACATGCATTAGTAGGGAGGGTTCACTCTTGGTCCTTCACGTTCTATGGAGAAAAGCAATAGAAAAAAAGTACAGGTTATTTAAACCAGCTTCCCAGCTTTTTAAACTCTGAGTAGGAAAATAGCTTTAATAGTTCCATTAGGGCCTGGGCCAAGGACTTTTCCTTTGGACTTGTGAATAATTAAAGGTTAATGGTGGCATTTCTCTTTCAGACTAGGGGAGGCAACCATACCATCATGATCCTAATTTAATCCAACTGGGAAGCTCTAGAAAAATGTTAACAAATTTGCGATGGTTAAAACGTTCTGGGCCTTTTTTTTTTTTTTAAGATTTTATTTATTTATTCATGAGAGACAGGGGGAGAGAGAGAGAGAAGCAGAGGGAGAAGCAGGCTCCCAAGGAGCAGGGAGCCCGATGCGGGACTCGATCCTAGGATCCCGGGATCATGACCTGAGCCGAAGGCAGACGCTTAACCATCTGAGCCACCCAGGCGCCCACGTTCTGGGCCTTTTAATCTGTATCTGTATCCATAAAAGACAATGAAGCTGTATTTTTATATCCATCCTATGAATGAGAAAGTTGAAATTCAGAAAAGCCATGGGATCTACTGACTCCCTCATAAAAAAGAACCAAAAGACAGATGTTAGCAGCAGGATCTCCAGTTTGGCATTTTGTAAAGTCCTTTTTTTTTTTTTTTTTTTTTTGAGGGGGAGGGACAGAGGGAGTGGAGAGAGAGAATCTTAAACAGGCTCCATGCCCAGCAAGGAGCATGACGCAGAGCTGAGCTCAATCTCATGACCCTGAGATCATGACCTGAGTTGAAATCAAAAAGTCAGATGCTTAACTGACTGAACTATACAGGCACCCCAGGCATTTTGTTTTTAGATGTGCCTGGACGAGGCAGACAGGAGAGCTTCCTAGACAAGAGGGCTGCTGAGGCCTGAGTTCTGCACGAATTATCAGGATATGACCTAGATCTGTCCATATTCCTATAGACCACTACCACCGTTCAGTACAATAGCTCAGAGAAAGCGATGGCAGGACTCTTTGCGACCCTTCAAGATTCTCTTGAGAGAAGTGAAGAAGAGAGCGGCCTGGCTTCTGCCCCAAAAACTTATCGTGATACTTCTCATTCCAACTTTACTCCACTTCACACAACACCACACAGTTAGAGAGTGTGCAAGCTGGGTTATGAACCCAAATTCTGTCCTCTCAACCGCCATACTATGTGACCTCCTATTCTTTTCTGACATTTCCAGCATATATGAGGTAAAAAGGGGGAAAAAAAAGGAAGGACAGTAGAGGTTTTCCGTTTCCTATTTCCATTTCATTTGTTTCCACAAAGAACTTTCCAGTCTGCTTTTTAGGAGAGAAGCACTGCTTGTGCTCTCTCCTGCCCCTTCTTTCATTCTCCCCAAGGTAGGAGCCATTTACCTGAAGGAGATTGGGAAAAGGTCACTCTTACTTGCCGTGGTTTGTGGGTAAATGTTTAGCAACCAGCTTTGGGACAGGGGTGGAGCCCTGGTAGCTAACCTTCTATTGTTTCCACTCCTTCCCTGAAGGCATCACGTGTGTCCCCTCGCCTCCTGAGGCAACTAACTCTTCAAGGGGTTTAGGACTTTGAAGAGTTTAGCCTCTCTCTCTCTCTCTCTCTCTCTCTCTCTCTCTCTCACACACACACACACACACACACACACACACACCCCACACACACAAATTAAAAGAGTTTCAGCAGCTTTTGTTTTCTACCCTACAGCACAGACTTCACCTGACAAGGAACACAAGGGCCTGGCTGCTTGCCTTGAATAGGAGAAAGGGAAATTTTAATATAGAGTGAACAGGATCACACTTCAGAGAACTTTTACTTTCCACTGCTCTGTCTTCCACTGAAGAATGGGGTATAGGCAGTCTTCAGTCCTCATCTTTGTCCCAAATAGGTCCCAGTGAAAGCAGTGCCTGGTGGGTGACATCTCTCCAAGTTTTTTAAAACATCTGGGCCTAGATTCTGAGCACGTTTCTGACCTGGGCTGAGGTCAGGCTGGATATGTGAGAACACTGTGATTGGCAACCCCCCTCAAATCCCATAGACCGGGGAATTGACTTTCTCTAAAGGAGGAGAGTATTCTGTTTCCAGGGGGAAGGGAGGATGCTGTGAGAACCTAAGGCACCCACCACAGGTCTTCAGATATAAACAAGTTGGTAGAATATAAGCCCCTACTCTTGACCATCAAAGCAGGAGGAAACATAAGAAGACTGGACCCTGGGGCTGAAGTAGGGGCATGTGGCCGAGACCTCTCACAACACTCGAGCCTTCTCCAGAGCCAGCCTGCTGTCCATGGTGTGTCCACTGCTGGGCCCACTGCCACCCCTGTGGGCACAGGCTTTATCGAATATTAGTAGTTTATCTCCTGGGACTCAGGCAGGGTTGAAAGGCTGGCTGGGCTCCCACTGAACTTCCTGTGTTGTCCACTTAGCTCTCTATGCATGGGAGAGTGTTTACACTGGGCCAGATCCCAGAACTGGGACATAATTTGTGATGAGATGCCCTGGGAGGGCAACCATGGTTCAGCATGGGCCCAACCAATAGCCAGGCACTCATGTGCAGAGGGGCCTGAATCAGTTGGTAGGATGCTGTGCCTGCTTCAGGTTGAGGTTCAGAACTACAGCCCTTGGATTTCCCCGGTCTTGTTTGCAGCGCCCCCTGCTGACCATATTTGGTTAACCCTGTGTCTTTGGATCCTTCGTAATTCTGTTTCTGAAATCTAATTCAGGGCCCTCTGGGATAACACAGTAAAATTAAGTTAAGAGATACGAAGGTGCTTTGGAGAGTCAAAAAAAAAGACGATATAAATGCAATGAACCATTATTATAAAGCCAATATTGAGATGGACAGAACTAAATGACTCCCTTATCCTCAAAACTTGCCTTATCCTGCATGCCTTTTCACTAAAGTTTTGGACCAAAATGAATTGTAATGGGCTGAATTGTGTCCCCCACCCCCCCCATAATTCACATGTTGAGGTCCTGACCTCCAGTACCTCAGAAAGTGACTGTATTTGGAGATAGGGTCTTTAAAGGGGTGACTAAGTTAAAATGAGGTCATTAGGGTGGGCTCTAATTCACTATGACGGGTGTCCTTACAAGACAAGGTAGTTAGGACACAGAGACACACAGAGGGAAGACCATGTGAGGACAGAGAGGAGGCAGCCATCTATAAGCCAAGGAGAAAGTCTTCAGATGAAACCCACCCTGTTGACGTCTTGATCTCAGACTTTTGGCCTCCAGAACCATAAAAAATAAATTTCCGTTGTTCAAGCCACGTAGTCTGTGGTACTGGTTATAGCAGCCCTAGCAAACGGATACACCAGTCTCTGAGCTCTGCTATTGTAACTGAGTTTTACTGTACCTAAAATAAGGCCTACCTAAAGTAATTCATGGTCTAGAAGGAAGAAATAGGCAGATCAGATAATTGACTGTTATGAATATTATTAATATTGGTACCATCTGCGTACCAGATACTTTACCTGTGTTGTCTTTAATCCCCACAGCTATCCTAAAATATTGTATACATGAGAAAGTAAAGGCACAACGAGGCTTAAAACTTTCTCAAGGTCACATAGTCATTATAAAGCCAATAATTGAATCTATGTCTGACTCAAAAACCTGTTTTGTCCCCCATTGGTCCCTCTGCCTCTGCACAGAGGACAATGGGAACACGAAAGGAGTGGGAGGGAGGGATGAGATGGCGGTCGTAATAGACATCGGTGGTCTAGTCTCTTTTCCTGATAACAGTACTCTCTTTTATTGGAGAAGAGTTCCCCAACAAAAGGAGTACACATTCTTCCTCCCCAGGTTAAGAGGAACAGTCCAAGTCCTAGCCAATCATAACTTTTTCCTTCAGCCATGGGTCAATGGCTGGGTACATGTCTACAGCCAAGCTAATCTTAGATTCTCCTATAATTGTTATAAGCTGAAACCAGGGGAAAGAAGACTTCATTCTCCCCTGGGGTGACCAAAGTGTATGTAAGCCTGGAACTCCCTTGACCACATTTTCCCTTAAGAGAGAATGAGATCAACTCATAACAAGAAGCCAAAATACCTGTGTGTGTGTGTGTGTGTGCGTGTGTGTGTGTGTGCCTGTGTGTGTCTCTGTGTATGTGTGTAGACAGAGACAGAGAGAGTGATAACAGCATCATTTGACTGTCTGGATCCAGCCATTCCTGAGGCTGCCTGCATCCAGTCCTTCCTTATATGAGTTAATACATCCCCTTTTAACTGAAGCTAGTTTGTGTTGGGTTTCTTTTCCTCAAAATCAAGAGTCCTGAAAATATAATACTGGTCAAAAAAATTTCGTAGATGAAGTGACACAGGAAGTAAGGGGATTCACCAGCAAGACAAGAGCAGAAGAGCTGCAAAGGTTGAGGAGTGTAATAGCAGCTACACTCGGAACTGCAAGCAGCTCAGTGTGCCTAGAGCTGAGACGTGTGAGATGGCTAGAGAGGTGGGCAAGTACCACATCAGCAAAGGCCTGAGTGCCCTGCTAAGATAATTTGGCCTTTATATGAGGTCAGTGAGGAGCTGCCCAAGAGTTTGAAGCAGTGGTGTGACATGATCAAACTTGGGTTTCAGCAGGTCTCTCAGGAGATGAATCTAAGAGAACACAAGAGGAGGCAGTTTCAACAGGAGGCTGCTACAGGAATCCAGGCGAGAGATGGTGGAAAATGGCTCCCAAGTTCTTAGCTTAGCCATTGGCTGGAGGGGAGGACAGGGACAAAAATAATTGCATTTTTGTCATTTCAAGGTTGAAGTGTCTGTGAGATATTTAAGTGAAATTCTCCAGCTGATATATTAAAAGAGGTGCCTGGGTGGAGATTCATTTTATTTTTCTAAGATTTTATTTATTGGGGCGCCTGGGTGGTTCAGTCATTAAGCATCTGCCTTTGGCTCAGGTCATGATCCCAGGGTCCTGGGATCGAGCCCCACATCAGGCTCCCTGCTCAGCGGGGAGTCTGCTTCTCCCTCTCCCACTCCCCCTGCTTGTGTTCCTGCTCTCACTGTGTCTCTCTGTCAAATAAAAAATAAAAGATTTTATATATTTATTTGACAGAGAGAGAGAGAGAACACCAGCAGGTGAGGAGGGAGAGGGAGAAGCAGGCTCCCGGCTGAGCAAGGAACTCGCTCCCAGGAGCCTGAATGACCTGAGCCAAACGCAGAAGCTTAACCGACTGAGCCACCCAGGCGCCCCCTTAGTGGAGATTTAAAGAAACATTTTTTGAATCATTAATTCAACCATTTACTGCATACCTACTACTGGCCAGGCACTGTACCAAGAATAATACAGTCAAATCTCTGCTCCCCCAGGATTACACTCTGGCAAAGACAAAACAGATAATAAACAAATAAAGAAACCAGGTAAGTGCTTCATAGAAAATAAAGCAGTGTCATGTGGTAGAGGCCCCGGAGTAGGGGCCTCTATTAGTTTCGGGGGCCGGCTGGTAGCAGGTGCTGAAGCCCTGAGGGCATAGAGGCAGCCAAAAAATGAGTATTCTCATATTCATGTGAATATGAACATGCCCATTAAAAAGTTCCATCCATGGGGCGCCTGGGTGGCTCAGTCGGTTAAGCATCTGTCTTCAGCTCAGGTCATGGTCCCGAGGTCCTGGGATCAAGTCCCACATCGGGCTCCCTGCTCAGCGAGGAGGCTGCTTCTCCCTCTGCCCCTCCCCAGCTCATGCTCTCTCTTTCTCTCTCTCTATCTCTCAAATCAATAAATAAATAAAATCTTAAAAACAAACAAACAAGAAACACTCCCATCCATTTGGTGAAGTTGCCTTTTTTGCCGGGCCACGCCCTCGAGGCTCGCGCCTGGGAGACGCCCACCAGCGCTCATTTGGGCTTCCCCAGCGCCTTTCATTCCACATTCACAAAGCCCGTCCTGGTGGCCGCTCTGGCAGGCCCGGTTCACCGACACAGCCAGGGGCTTTTGATCATTATCCCCGCATCATAAATAGGGGCAACAGAGGCCTCAGTGTACAGAGCATCAGCCAAAATTATTCTCTGAGTCAAGCGATCTTACTTCGGAGTTGAACCAAAAATACCTGACGCCTGCGTCTTCTATTTCCTGGAATCGCCAGGTGCTGCATGTTTCCTCTTAACAGCTGTTTGCTCTTTTACTCCACGCATCTGACTAAAAACTTAGTTTTTCTTCAAGGCCCCTGAAGCCATGTTGCTTTATTCCACTGACGCCAGGCCTGTTACCCAAGCTAATCGGCTTTTCTCCCCAGAACACTCTTTTAAGTTGAAGTGCTACATAAAATTCTAACTATCCAGTATAACTTGCTTCCTTCTGTAGGGCCCTTGGTATGATGGCGTAATTCACATTACACTTAAAGACACAAGTTTTAAATGTGCAGTTCAGTGAGTTTTAATAACTGCATGTACCAGTGTAACTACTACCTCGTTTAGAACATAGAAGCTATTTGCAATCCTAGTAAAAAGACAACCTAATTTTTAAATGGGCAAAGGACTTGAATAGACATTTCTCCAGAGGAGATTAGACAAATGGCCAGTGAACTCGACATCATTACTTTTTAAGAAAAGGCAAATCAAAACCATTTAAGATACTCCACACACACACACACAACTAGAATAAAAAAAAGTGGAAAATAACAAATGTTGGCGTAGATGTGGAGAAATTGGAACCTTTGCACCTTGCTTTTAGGACTATAAAATGTTGCAGCTGCTGTGGAAAACAATTTGGCAGTTCCTCAAAAAGTTAAACAGAGAGTTACAACATGCACTAGCAATTCTACTCCTAGGTATATATATACCCAAGGGAATTGAAAACATCTATCCATACAAAAGCTTGCACATAAATGTTCACAGCAGCATTCACATTAGCCAAAGAGTGGAAACAACCCCAATGTCAATAATCTGGGGAATGGATAAATAAAATGTGACATATCCATATAATGGAGTATTATTCAGCCATAAAAAGGAATGAAGTATTGATATATACTACAAAATGGGTGACCCTTGAAAACAATATGCTAAACAAAAAAAGCCAGAAACAAAAGGCCACATATTATAATACTTCATTTATATGAAATCTCTAGAAAGAGCAAATCCATGGAGACAGAAGATAAACTAGTGGTTCAGGGGATGGGAAAAGGAAGGAATGGGGGGTGACTGCTAATGGGTAAGGGATTTTCTTTTGGGACGATGAAAATGTTCTGGAATTAGATAGTGGCAGTGGTTACATGACCTTGTGGCTATACTAAAAACCATTTAGGGGCATCTGGGTAGCTCAGTCGGTTAAGCGTCTGACTCTTGATTTTGGCTCAGGTCATGATCTCAGGGTTGTGAGATCAAGCCCCACGTGGAGCCTGACTAAGATTCTCTCTCTACCTCTCCCTCTGCCCCTCCCCCCTGCCTCTCTAAAAAACAACCCCCAAAACTCCACTTAATTGTACACTTTAAAAAGGTGAATTTTATGGCATGTGAATTATATATCAGTTTAAAAAGTTTAAATCTGGAGGGCGCCTGGGTGGCTCAGTTGGTTGAGTGTCTGACTCTTGATTTTGGCTCAGGTCATGATCCCAGGGTTGTGGAATCAAGCCCTGAGTCGGGCTCCACACTCAGCACAGAGTCTGCTTCAGGTTCTCTTTCTCCCTCTGCACGTCTCCCCACACCTGCTTTCTCTCTCTGTCTCTCTAAATAAATAAAATCTTGGGATGCCTGGGTGGCTCAATCGTTAAGCATCTGCCTTCAGCTCGGGTCATGATCCGAGGGTCCTGGGATCGAGCCCCGCATCGGGCTCCCTGCTCTGCAGGAAGCCTGCTTCTCCCTCTCCCACTCCCCCTGCTTGTGTTCCCTCTCTCACTGTGTCTCTCTCTGTCAAATAAATAGATATAATCTTTAAAATAAATAAATAAATAAAATCTTTAAAAATAAATAAATAAAACGTTAAGATTTTTGCACTTCAAAAGACATCATTAAGAAAATGCAAATACAAGGTAGACTGGGATAAAATATTTGCAAATCACATATCTGATAAAGGACTAATATCCAGAACACACAAAGAACTCCTACAACATAATGACAGTAAGACAAACAATCCAGTAAAAAATAGGCAAAAGACTTGAGTAGACATTTCATCAGAGAAGATATTCAAATGGCTAATAAGCATATGCAGAAATCTTCAACATCATTAATCACTAGGGAAATGAAAGTTAATAAGACAGAGATCTACAGACTCACTAGAATTCTTATAAGCAAAAAGACTGAAAATAAGCATTGGTGAGATTATAGAGCAATTGGAGCTCTCAGACATTCCTGGAGAATGTAAAATTAAAGTTACTTGGGAAAAGTTTGGCGGTTTCTTAAGTTCAATATAAATATAACCTAACAATTCCACTTCTATGTATGTATCCAAGAGAAATGAAAATACATGCCCAAAGAAACACTGGCTCACAAATATTCATAGCGGCATTATTCATAATAGCCTCAAATTGGAAACAACCCAAATGTCCATCAACTGATGAATAAACAGTGTGTTTATCTATACAATAATATATATCTTAGCAATAAAAAGGAAGAAATTACTGATGCATGCAACAAATACATGAACTTCAAAAATATCATGCTAAGGAAAGAAGACAACGTATTGCATGATTCCATTTATATGAAATTTCTAGAAAAGGCAGAACCAGAGACAGAAAACAGATCAGTGGTTGTCTGAGGCTGATGGCAAGAGTAGGAACCGACCATATGGACAAGAGGGAACTTTTTGGGATGCTAGAAGTGTTCTAAAAGTGGATTATGGTGATGGCTACACAACAGTATAAATTTACTTAAAAATCAATGAACTGTTAGCAGAAAAGAACCACCACCATCACCACCACCACCACCACAACAACAAAAACAAAGAAATGGACACAGGAAACTTCGGGATAAAGGTAATATTCTTTTTCTTGGCTTGGATGGTAGATGGTTATTTGGATATATTCACTTGATGATAATCCATGACCTTATATATATATTTCTCAAATGTATAATTTATTCCTTTTACTGTACACATGTCATTCTTTAAGAAACTTTAAAATAAAAAAAATAACAATGCAGATGGTCTAAGCAATTTATTGATGAAAGGAAAATCAGGGTGAAGTTCAGTGTATTGCCAATGGCTGGTGGGCCTGATTTGATTTGTGCTCTCATAAACCGCCAAGACTACCCATTCTACCCATAAATTAACATCAACATATTTTCCACCCATGGTGTCTATTTACTCTTCTCTCAGGGATCATCTCACTGCATTTTTTGGTTTATTTCCATACCTGTTCTGAATCCTATAAGATCAGAGAAGAGGCAGATGCTTCTTATACAGATTTTTTTGTTTTTGTTTTTTAGATATAACTTGTAGACAGTAGAGTGAGCACATCTTAGGTGCACAGCAAGGTGAATTTTTACACATGTATACACCTGGGTAACCATTACCTTGATAGAGAATATTTCCAACACTCCAGAAGCTCCTTTGTGCCCCTCAGCAGATCCCACCAAGTGTAAGCAGTGAATGCCCAGGTCCACCAAGTATAACATCCTGACTTGTATCATCATAGATTACTTTTGCCTGGTTTTGAACTTCATATATGGGTCTAGACACATTTGTGTCTGACGTCTTTCATTCAACATCGTCTGTGAGATTCATCCAGCTGCCGGACTGTACCAGTCGTTCCCTCTTCTTCCTTATTGTGGGCCTCTGTCACAATGTACTTTAAAAAAATGTTTTATTTATTTATTCATTTGAGAGAGGGAGAGAGTGAGCAGGGGGAGGCACAGAGGGAGAGGGACAAGCAGACTCCACACTGAGCGCAGAGCCCGACGCGGGGCTCGATCCCACAAACCCTGAAATCATGACCTGAGCCCAAATCAAAAGTCAGACACCTAACCAACTGAGCCACCTAAGTATCCCACAATTTACTTTTGATGGACATTACATTTTTCTAGTTTTTGGCTTCACAAATAAAAGTGTACATATCTTTTGATGGATGTAAGCACTCATTTCTGTTTTCACCTAATGATATTTCACAGTTTTATTTATTTTATTTTATTTTGTTTACTAGGTTTTAATAAAGTAAGGTGCAATATCCAAATCAGAGTAGGTCCAAGCATTTGGACTTACAATCCCTGATCTCTACCATGCAAAGGTAACATCAAAAGGCTATGAATGCTGGTAATTTTGAAAACAGAAAATAATATCCATTTCACGTCTATAGGAGATCTAAATAAGAAGGAGTCTGTGAAGACCCCAGCACAAATTGATATCTGTCATGTCTTTTCTCAGCTAGTGTCTCAGACTTATTGCTTTACTAGTGAGTGAGCCCAACCTTCTGCTCAACCTTCATAATTACTAATGGTTTTAGAGAATTGAGGCATTCTCAAAGAACTATGAACTATTCATTGATTATATAAAGGGCCTAATTGCAATTAATGTTTTTTTTTTTTCTAGAGAGTGATAAGAGGAGAAAAGAGGAGGGACAAAGACAATGGATTTAATTATGACTTTGAGGTATTGGTCAGTCCTAGAGAAAATTGTAAAGTAGGTTAGGTGCCTTCAAGGACCTCCTCCACCCATGTTTTCTCTTCTTTGGAATATCTTCTTCCCTGTGAGCCTCTCCTTCCAAAGCCCCTGTCTTCATAATGCCCTGGACTTGGTATCTCATTCAACCTACTCATCTTAGGTGATGTGTAAACTCTGAATCTGCCTACAACTCTACAGCAGATGCCCTTGGGGCTTGGCTTTCTACCAGGTGACAGGCAATTGGAGAAACTTACACCATCTATCCCTTCCCTCTAGGATGTTTTAGTAGACTCATCTAGGAAGAAAGCTGGAATTAAAAGGAGCTGTTTTAATGGTGGAAAATGTGGCTGGGGATAAGCTCTCATGGGAACCACAGGGCTGTGTCTCTAGCTAGCTAGGTCAGGCATAGCTCAGCAAGTTCTGCATTTCATTGCAGATGTTTGGTTTGGAAAGGCCCTTGGTTATTTGGCTTCTGGAGTCCTTTCTCACCATGGGGCTCCTCTGTGGGAGGACAGAGCTCATCAATCACATTCCCCAAATGTCAGGCTTCTGCTGTGTGACCCCAGAAGAACTTGCTTCCCATCTACATAACAGAAGCAAGGGCTCTACATTTGCTGGAATCAAGTGTGAACTGTGGGGCAAAGGTCCTCCCTGATGGTTAAGAGTTCCCAAGAGAGGTGACTGTTGGGAGATAAACTGCAGTATAAATGTCAGCCCAATCCTCTGACTGTTATCATTTCACCCTTCCTTCTTCTCTTTCCTACAGTCTCTTAAGAGATCTTGGGGGATGTAATTCACCAGCCAGATTCTAAATTATATTTAACTTTCTCAATTAGATGCTATTTCAGCTATGTTAAACCAGTACTTGAGATGCTAAGCCAGAACATGAGAGCCCTGCAAAGGGGTTCTAGAATCATTCAGGTTCAGACTTGTAGAAATATTACTTTCACTTTCTAGAACCCGCCACACCTTCTTTTAACTATAAAGCTTTAGATCTGCTGCCCTCTTTGCCTTAAATTCCCTCTTTTTCACCAGGCCCATCCAACACACACACACAGAAAGAGAGCAAAAGAGTGAGAGCGCTGAGTGGCTTCTGCTTGTCCCTCACGACTCAAATCAGGCATTATCTCTTTAGGAAAGTTTTCCGATATCCCACCCCTGTACACAGTTTTCAATCGTTGATGGATTTTCCAGTCTTAACCAATTGGCAATAAATGACCAATAAATATTAGTGTCATTGAATGAATAAATGGATTGTTATGGCTACTGTTGTACTCCGACTCTCATTCTGGTCAAGAATGAGCCTCCTCCCCAAATAACCAACCAGCTTGGAGGATACTTTCCGAAAATGTAATTCAATTATACTCACTTCAATTCAGAATTTGCTTCATATACTCAAGGCTTGGCCTTAGAGGATTGGAGAGAGGGAAAATAGCAGTACTAATTGTAATCTCTGCCTTCAAGAACTTTCCATCTTTTTGAGGATGGCACTAGCGTTGGCCCCCTCCCTGCACCACTTCAGATCCTCTCACCCTCCTCACTCCAACAGTGCCCGGGTGACCACGCTCATACAGGCTCCTCCAGTTGCACACGTTCAAAGGCTCATGGGTGAAAGAGTACATCATGGAACCTCAGAGGTTCAGCGTAACTGAAATAAAGTGCATTCACAGCAGGGAGGAACACAGGTGATGGGAGGAGATGAGGCTGGAAGGCTCAGCAGGGGTCAGATCCTGAAGGACCTCCAGATCCTACAAAGTAATTTATCCTGATGTCAAGGACCAGACCTGGGAGGGTTTTGAGCAGAGAAGTGACTTGATCAGATTTATGTTTGAAAAAGATTCTTCTTGCTGCAGTGTGAAAAATTAAGCAGAGGACAGCAAAGCTGGAGGCAGGAAGTCTGCTTGGCAATTACATGTTGTCAATCCTGCTGTACATGAGAATCACCTGGGGAGCCTTAACGATAAATATCAAGAGGTGGGACCCAAATATCGCTTGTTTTCCTTCCAGCTCCCTAGTCATTCTCATATGCAGCCAGTGTTGAGAACCACTGCCATAGTGGTACCAGAAGAAGCCCAGCAGGGCCAGAGAACAGAGGGCCATGGACCAAGACAGGAGAAGCATGCAGGGAGAGAGCTGAGGGCCCTGTGCCCTGTGGGTTGTGTCCATCCTGTTCTGTTTTCTCAGATTCGCCCTCATTTTGGCCCAGCTGGTTTTTAAGTTTAAATCAGCTGTGCAGAGGATTTTAGGGCAGTGCAACTATTCTGTATGATACAACAAGAGTGGATACATGTCATTACCCATGTGTCCAAACCCTTAGAATGTACAACACCCAGAAGGAACCCGAATGTAAACTATGGACTCTGGGTGATATTGCTATGTGCATGTAAGCTCATCAACTGTAAGAAGTACACCACTTTAGTAGGGGATGGTGATGGTAGGGGAAGCTGTGCATGAGTGAGGACAGGCAGTAAATGAGAAATTTCTATACCTTCCTCTCAATTTTGCTGAAAGCCTAAAACTGCTCTAAAAAGTAGCCTACTGGGGCGCCTGGGTGGCTCCGTAGGTAAAGTGTCAGACTCAATCTTGGCTCAGGTCATGATCTCAGGTTGGTGAAATGGAGCCCTACCTCGGGCTCCACACCCAGCAGGGAGTCACCTTGAGGCTTCTGTCTCTCCCTCTGCCCCTCCTCCCCTCCCCCGTGCTCTCTCTCACTCTCTCTAAAGTAAATAAATCAGTCTTTTAAGAAAGCAAAGTCTATTAAAAATATGTAAAATTCACACAAAATATCCAAATGTCTGCTTCTCTAAGAAGTTGGAAGCTCTAGCCACACTGGGTCCACATGCCCCCAGGGCAACAAACCAAGGACTGGCTGCCCACTTTAGAAGTGGCATGCATCCCCACGCCCCCACAGTGCCCACCAGTGCAGCTCAGTGTCAGTGCTATTTCATCTCACTCCCCACCAGCTCACCCATTTAATTGTCTAGTGCTTATCAGGATGGGAGTTGAGAATGTAAGAGCCAGACTCTACAGGGCAGGTGAACTTGTTAAGGATTTTGTTTCTGGGGACACCTGGGTGGCTCAGTCGGTTGGGCAGCTGCCTTCAGCTTGGGTCGTGATCCCAGAGTCCTGGGATCGAGTCCCACATCGGGCTCCCTGTTCAGCCGGGAGTCTGCTTCTCCCTCTGCCTGCCATTCCGCCTGCTTGTGTGCTCTCTCACATGCTCGCTCTCACTCTTGCTCTCGAAAATAAATAAATAAAATATTCAGCAAAAAAAAAAAGCATTTTTTTTTTTTTTTTTACCTTGGGAGCAGTGTGAAGCCCTCGAAATGTTTTACACAGATCAATAACATGATCAAATCTGCAAAGTTAAAAGGTCAGTCTGGATTGTTTAAATTCCAAGTACAGGAACTATTTTACTAGTTAATGAAGACAAATCAAGACACCTCAGCCTCCCCTGCTCTTTTACAGAAAAATCTTTATTACATTTCTGTGATCAGTTTTCAGTAAGAATGGATAATTTTCACCAATGATTTGTCCAAAATAATAGGCAAAATTACAAGATAGGATGAAAATAGAGTTGAGCTAGAAGGCAAAAGATCTGGATTTGAATCATAAGTGATTTTGACACTGACCTCTCACCCTTGCTGTCCTCTGGAAACTGAAAATAATACAATCAGATTCTCCTACATACTTCCCAGGGTCATTGCGAAGAGCAAAGTAAAAAAAATATGATAAATGCTTTGTAAACTGCTCAGTGATTCATAAATGTAAAGAATTATCATAACTCATTTACTTATCAAACTCATACCCCTTCCTACTGTGTTTGGCTGTGCTAGACCTGGGGATATAAAAATGAATGGGACAGTCCTTAGGGGTCTATAGTCTACTGGAACTGCCAATGATATAAAGAGGTAATCATATTTATGTACCCAAAAGAATTAAAAATAAAGATTCAAACACACGCTTATATGCCAGTGTTCATAGCAGCATTATGCACAACAAGCAAAAGGTAGAAACAACCCAAGTATTCATCAAGAGATGAATGGATAATCAAAATGTGGTCAGTACATACAAAGGAATATTATTCTGCCACGAAAAGGAATGAAGTTCTGATACATGGGCTGACCTTGAAAACATGCTAAGTAAGACACAAAAGAACAAATAGTGTATGATTTTACTCATATGAAGCATCTAGAATAGGCATCAAGATAGAAGGTAGGTGAGAAGTTGTCAGGGGCTGGAGGTGAAGGTGGGACTGGAGACTTATTGCTTAATGGGTACAGAGTTTCCATTGGGGGTGGTAAAAATTTTTGGAAATACTAGTGATGGTAGCACAACATTGTATATTTAATTAAGTGTGCACTGAATTGCACACTTAAAAATGGCTAAATGGCAAGTTTTGTGTTATATATATATTAGTACAATAAGAAATGAATAAATGAATGAATAAATAAATAAGTCAGAGTTCAACTAAAGACATCAGAAGAACAACAGGGTAAATCTAAAGGGCATATAATAAAAGAAATAATAAAAATAAAAGCAAAAATGAATGAAATAGAAAAGAATAAATTCAACAAACCAAAAGCTGATTCAGCAGGAGGGGAAGCTAATAAAATAAACAAAAGCAAATAAAATAGAAGGAATTCTATTGTGATAAATGCTAAAAGAGATGCACTATGAAGAAAGTCCTAATTGCAGGGCGAAGTAGTAGAAGGCTTCGAAAGATGATCAAAAACTAATGATGTATGGTGACTAACATAACGTAATAAAATAAAATTTTTAAAAAGATTTTTAAAAAGTAAAAAAAATAAAAAGATACTTGGGACTTGAATTTCAGTTTTCTTTTCAACGGTCACTGTCAATTTTAGCTTTCTATTCAGGCCTAGGTGATCCACGATTCATTGTTTCCGTATTTTATTAAAAGATTTTATTTATTTATTCGAGAGAGAGTGAGTGAGAGAGAGAGCACAAGCAGGGGGAGAGGCAGAGGGAGAAGCCGGCTCCCCTCTGAGCAAGAAGCCCGATGTGGGGCTCAATCCCAGGCCCCTGGGATAACTGAATGAGCCACCCAGGTGTCCCTCAAGTCCCAAGTATCTTAAGGATACATATAATGGTGGGATGTGTCTATCCTCTGCCCCAGTTTTTAGGTATTGGTGTTTGCTTTGGGCATTTGAGGTGCCAGGAGAAGGTACTGTTGCTGCATTGGGGCTGCAGTGCATGGTTGTGCAGGTTGTCCACTGCACAAGAGCTCCTGGCCGAGGTAGGGAGGAGGGCAGAAATATAGCCTATTTTCCATTTACCAAGCCATACACTCTGGGGCTCTGTCCACCCAGACGAAAGAAGCCTTTTTTTTATTTGGTACAGGTGTGTCAGCGAATATGGGCAAATTGCACCCTGTTCTCCTTGGCTGTCATCACTAGTGCTGCCCTGGTGTAGAGAAGCGTCAGTGCCTAAGAGTCTCCTATCTGTCCCTTCAAAAGAGCTCCCTCAATTCTCTTCAGCTTCCAAGCATCTTTTCAGAAGATCTTTTCAAGTCTTTTGGTGGATGACTAACCCGTCATCGGCAACCCACAGATGGAGAATTCTCTTCTGCCAGGAGACCTTCAGAGTACTGTAAAAAGGCGAAGATAAGCTCCCCCCCCCACCCCCACGCTGCTTTTGGCCCTATGACTGCCTGTCCTGCCACTAGATGGCAACCTCCCCCAGGTACTGGAAGTGGACTCTCCTGAGGACTAAACTGGGGAAGCAGGAAGCGTGGATGCAGGGCTGTCTGTGTAGAAAGAACTTTAGTTTGAGCCCAGCTTTCTTAGTATGTGATTTGGAAATATGTTATCATCCCGTCATGCAATTTATGAGCAACAGTTTTACAGCACTCATCAAGCTCATACAGAGCTAATTCTTCTCTTGTTCATCTGATTCTGTTTCAATCTGCAGATGCTTAAATTCGGGAGACACAGGTCAAGCTACAGAGAACTTAGCTCCCTGAGAAGTAGTACTTCTGGAAAATACTAGAAGGCCTTATTAATAACATAATTGGGGGGGCGCCTGGGTGGCACAGTTGGTTAAGTGTCTGACTTCGGCTCAGGTCATGATCTCAGGGTCCTGGGATCTACCCACTGCGAGCAAGTTGGGCTCCGAACTCAGTGGGGAGTCTGCTTGTCTCTCTCCCTCTTCCTCTGCCCCTCCCCCAGCTCGTGCTCTCTCTCTCTCTTTCATATAAATAAATAAAATCTTTAAAAAAAAACATAACGGGGTATTGGTTAAATAAATTCTAGTTCCAGGCAACCAATAGCCATTAATGATTTTTAACATTCTTCTTTTTTAGTTGGGGCATAATTTATATTACACTTGAAGGTACAATTTTTAAGTATACACTTTAATGAGTTGTAATAAACGTACAGGCCAGTGTAACCACACCCCAATCAGGACACAGAACCTTTCCATCACGATGGTAAGTTCTCTTGTCTGCTTTCAAGTCAATCCCAATGACCTGAAGAAGGCTCAAGGCCCAGAGGAGTACAAACAGTGGGTTGAGCAGGGAGTCTGTGTGGCCTTGAGGATAATGCACACTGTAAGAGGCTAAATACAACCCATAATTACTCATAGCCTTGTGCTTTTGTGTTTTCCTGGTAAAATCAAGCAGCCATTTATTTTTAAGAAAGAAATGACATTTTAAGAATCCGTTCCTTTTACCCAGCATTTTAGTAACATAATTTTCTTCCAAATATAAAAATGTGCAAAGTTCTCTAAAATATGTTTGATCACTGCTTGACAATTTGGTTCTTGTGAAGTTCTTTTACCTTGCAGTTGTCAGGCTGTCGCTGAGAAAATGATCAAAATCATTCAGTGAGACCATTGCTTTGTTTTGAAAATACTTTTTCCCGAAGAACTAATCAGAGCATTCTTCAGTCCAGGAGTTGAATTCATTTGTCAGTCTGCACTAAGCTTGCCTTTATTACTATGCTAGAGAAATGCAGTGACGTCTACTAAAAGATGATTTCTTTATTGTTGACTTCTTTTGGAAGCATAACATACATGCAGAAAAGTGCACAGTCAATGAATTTGCATTAAAATGAACACACCCATGTAATCAGCACCCAGATCAAGTAACGGACTACCAGAACCCTAGAAGGCCTTCTAGTCACTCCAGAGGTAACCATTACCTTGACTTCTAAGAACATAGATGAGGGACACCCAGGTGGCTCAGTTGGTTAAGCGTCTGCCTTTGGCTCAGGTCATGATCCCAGGGTCCTGGGATCCAGCCCCATATCGGGCTCTCTGCTCAGTGGGGAACCTGCTTCTCCCTCTCCCTCTACCACTCGAGCTCTCTCAGGTGCTCACTCATTCTCTCTCTCAAATGAATAAATAAAATCTTTATAAGAGCATAGATGAATTTTACTAGCTTTTGAACTTTCCATAATAGAATCATATATTAGGTGCTGTTTTATGCCTAGTTTCCATCACTCAATGTTTTATTTGAGAAAGACGTTCATATTGTTGAGTTGCAACTTGTTCCTTCTCTTTCCATTGTGTTGCCATTCCACCATTTATTTATCCATTCCATATTGATGGACATGTAAATTGTTTCCAGTTATTGGCTATTACAAATAAACCTGCTATGAAAAATTTTTAAAAATATCTCTCAAGGCACATTACTTACATATTTCTGGGATCTACATTTGTTCAGCTTGAACTGGTGCTGCCAAAGTGTTTCCCAGTATGGTTGTACTAATTATAGTCCTACCAGCAATGCATGAGAACAGTAGTTGCTCCATTTTGACAACACTTGATATAATCAGTCTTTTTCATTTTAGGTATTCTGGTATGCACAGAGATATCTCACCAGGGCTTTAATTTGCTTTTCTTCATGACTAAAGTCGAGCACTTTTTTCATGCTATATATTGGTTATTTGGATATCTTCTTTTGTAAAGTGCCTGTTAAGTCTTTTGCCAATTTTCTGTAAAATACTTAACATAAATTTTTAATTGTTTTCTTTCTTTTTAACTTTCCATTACGAAACAATTTCAGACTTTTGCAAAAATAGTACCAAAAAATCCCATATTCCCTTCATCTAACTTTGTATCTCTGTATCTTGCTTGACTACAGTCCAATTATCAAAATCAAGAAATTAACGTTACTCATCTACAGACCTTATTAAAGTGTCATCAGTTGTCTCTCTAATGTCTTTTTCCAGACCAGGATTCAATCCAGAATTACACATTGCCTTTAGTTGTCATGTCATCTTGGTCTCCATTAATCTGGAATTGTTCTTGAGTCTTTGTCTTCAATGACCTTACCACTTTAGAAGAGTATTGACCAGTTATTTTGTAAAATGCCTTCAATTTGCTTTTGTCTAATGTTCCCTCAGGATTAAATTCAGGTTATGCATCTTTGAAGGAGTGATGTTGTATTCTCAGTGCATGATAGCAGGAAGAACATGATGTCAATATATCTTATCAGTGGTGATGTCAACTTTGATCACTGGGTTAGGCTGGTGTCTGCCAGGTGTCTCCACTTTAAAGTTACTATTTTTCCCTTTGTAGTTAATAAATATCTAGTAATGCAGGAGGTACATACTCTGTTTCTTTTTCTCTACAATGTTTTTAATGTATAGTATTCACTTAGGTCTTCTTCTAAAAGCTTTATTGTTTTTCCTTTCATGTTTGGATATACAGTTGCTTCTCTTTTAGGTAAGTGTCAAGATTTATTATTTTCTCATATGAAATTAAATTGACCTAGCACCATTTATGGAAAATCCATCTTTTGTTATAAATCAAGCGACTATATGGGTGAAAGTCTCTTTCTGCCTTCTCTTGTTACGTTGGATCATTTATCTATCTTTGTGTGACCATACTGACTTAAGAATTACACGATCACTTCTTGATGTCTTTATATTTCTGGCTTTGATCTTTTTTCAAGATAGACTTGGCTATTTTTGGCCTTTTGCATTTCAGCTTAAATTTCAGAATCCATTTGTCAATTTCCACATATACCCCATAAACCTCTGATAGGATGATTTGGATTGTTTTGAATCTATAGATATAGATTGTTTTGGAGGCATTACATATTTACAATATTGAATCTTCAAATTATGAGCATAGTACTTCCCTCCATTTAATTAGATCTTTATTTCCCTTTATAATGTTTTACTGTTTTCCATGTAGTGGTTTTGCATAGCTTTCACTGATTTATTCCTAGATATTTGATGTTTAACAATTTTTGAACTATGGAACTACATGAGCAGAGAAGAGCATAGAGCAGTGGTTCTCAGTGGGAGGTGACTTTGCTCCCAGGACAACTTTGGCAGTGTCTGGAGACGTTTTTGTTTGTCACACTGGGGGTAGTGCTGGTGACATCTCTTGGGTGAAAGCCAGGGATGATGTTAAACATCCTACAATGCCCAGGTCAGTCTCCCACAATGAAAAATTATACAGTTGAAATGTCAGTAATGCCACTCTCAAGAAACTTCAGTATAGAGTTAAGAATTTCAAAAACAAAAGTCACTTAATATAGACATGATTTTTTTAATACACCATTTAGGAATTTTTGTATGTCATGTACGTAGTTATCTACAGTGACATTTTCATCATATTAAAGTTATGCTTTCCTACTGGGGTGTGAATAAAGCTTGGAATTTTCAGGATTTTATAAAAATCCTCAATTTTATAATTGTTGGGAGATAATTCTCCATGGGTTTTGGGTTTTCTGAGCAAAAGACATAGACCATTTTGTTCAAGGATGTTTGCATAACAGACAGCCTTGGAAACATAAAGACAGAGGCTTCCTGTAGAGAGTTGGAGATAGCTCTCCCTGGAGATATTCCAGGGTAATAAAGGTAGAGACCTTGCCCTTCCTTCCCTGGAGATTATTTGCTTACATTTTAGTGTAATAAAAGATAATACCTCTCTCTGGGGGGATAGGCACATTTGTTAGCAGTTCCCTTATAAGATTAGGAGTTTCCTAGGCTGACTGTTCTTCAGCTGTGACACAGATCCACAGTATGCCCAGTATCCACCTCAGTGTACCCCAGCATGGCCCCCATGGGACTTGGAGGCAAGATGGAGGCCATGCTGCCTGCTGTGCTGTGAGTAATAAAACTGTCTAAATCCATTTGGGCTTGTTGTCTCTTTACTGGCTGAATCTATAGATTTCATATCTTGGCTATTGTAAATAATGCTGCAGTGCACATGGAGTGCATATATCTTTTCAAATTAGAAAACACAGGTTTTCTACATGAGAATCCCTCTTATAAACTTTTCACAGATTTTTTTAATGCAAGCCTAATACACTGCTGTGACTTGTGATTGGGATGCCCTATTACAAAACCTCAGGAATCACTAGATTCTATGGTGCCCCAGTGGATTTGTGCCTAAAGCAGCACTAGTTGCCTGGCAGAAAGATGGAGGAGAGGAGATGGGGCACTGCCATTCTTGTTGCAACAAGCCTTGTAGAACTATTTGCCTCTTAAAATTCTGTGCATTTGCAACTTCGATTAAAATAAACATAATTCTGTGCATTTGCAACTTTGATTAAAATAAAAGCTATCTTTTAAAAAATGTGTTAGATGGGCTGAGTAAAATGGACACAAGTAAAAATGGAGTGAATGAACGTGTAAGATGAATCCTAAAGAGTCTCTCAAACTCAGAGGTAAAGGACTAAAGCAAAAACAAAAACAAAAAGAAACAAAAACAACCAATGCAAGAAAAGTTAAGTGACATGGAGGATAAGGTCAAAAGTTCCTACAGCATCAAACAAATTCCAGACCAAAAGAATGGAGATAATAGAAGAGAGATAATATAAAAGAAGAGCACTTCTGAATTCAGAAAAGAGTCAATTCTTTGGAGTGAACAGGCCTAAGAATGCCAACCAGGTCTAGAGAAACAGGTCCCACTCCTAAATGCATAGGGAAAGGGGAAAAAATCTTAAATTTTTCTAGTGAGAAAAACTAGATTGTTCCTACAAAGGAGCAAGAATCAGTTTAACATCAGATTTTTCTTTGATACCAGTGGATTCTAGGAGACAAGGGAGAAATATCTTGAAGGATGGTATCAAAGTTAGTTTCCTTTAGAGCCCCCAAACATGGCATTTATATATATATATTAGATGATAGCAAATACTATTGATTGAGGAAGAGAGTGATTGGTTAAATTTTATTATTGAGAGGTGCCTGGGTGGCTCAGTCAGTTAAGCATCTGCCTTCACCAGGCACCTGGGTGGCTCAGTCGTTAAGCGTCTGCCTTTGGCTCAGGTCATGATCCCAGGGTCCTGGGATCGAGTCCCACATCGGGCTCCCTGCTCGGCAGGAAGCCTACTTCTCCCTCTCCCACTCCCCCTGCTTGTGTTCCTGCTCTCGCTATCTCTCTCTCTCTGTCAAATAAATAAATAAAAATCTTTAAAAAAAAAAAAAGCATCTGCCTTCACCTCAGGTCACAACACCATGGTCCTGGGTTGAGCCCCACATCAGGCTCCCTGCTCAGCAGGGACTCCGCTTCCCCCTCTCCCTATGCCTCTCCCCCTCCCCTCATGCCCTCTCACTTTCTCTTTCTCAAATAAATAAATAAAATATTTTTAAAAAGTTTTATTATTGAATTTTATCTTTATTTAGCTGCAATCAGAAAAATAGCCAACACTAATATAGAGCTCACAATGAGCCAATAACTCTTAAAAATTTACATATATTAAGTCATTTAATCCTTATTACACAAGGAGGTAGGTACTATCATTATTCCCACTCTACAGATGAGAAAACTGAGGCATAGAAAAGATCAGTGTCTTCCTTTCAGTCTCCAGCTAATAAGTGGTAGAGCTGAGATTCAAACCCTATTTTTATTCTGGAATTTAATGAAGATTTCCTTGCAAATAAATATTGTCAGTTTTTGTAAATATTCAGTAGATGATTGAAGAGAAGGTACTTTCTCTATAGAATATGGAGTCCAGTTTTGTTCATAACTATTAATTCTATGTCATTAAAATATTGTTCAGATTACTGCTATGGTTTTCGGTTTATCTGTCAAAGTCATAGCAGAGACCGTTTAAAATTTATTTCTGCTGGGCGCCTGGGTGGCTCAGTTGGTTGAGCATCCAACTCTTGATTTCAGCTCAGGTAATGATCTCAGGGTCATGTGATAGCCGAGCCCCTAGTTGGGCTTCACGCTCAGCAGGAAGTCTGCTTGGGATTCTCTACCTCTCCCTCTGCCCCTCCCCTGCTGTTGTGCTCTCTCTCTCTCTCTATCTCTCAAATAAATACATAAAATCCTTAAAAAATTATTTCTGCTTCATACTGTAAAAAGTTTTTTTAAGTTTCTTCTGCCTCTTAGAGGCTATGTTTTTGTTTCTATGTTCCAGATTTTTTTCATAGTTCTATATACTTTTCTATGCTTACTCATCTTTGAATGTTAAAAGTTTTATGTATGCTTTGCATTTGTTCCCAAACAGGATGAGCTAATTCTTCTTGGCTCCCTGCCTGTCTATTTGGATGCTGTTAGAACCTTCTTCTCGTATCTTAAGCTGAAGGATTGGTTACCTTCTGGCAGCCTGAGAAGATTGTGGAGGGAGCCAGCTGTCAAGGAATGTCACCTCTGCAAGATTTCTTCCCAATGTTTTACAAAGCCACTGTCCCAAGGGGCCAAAAGTTATTTGCCTTTGTCCTTGCCTCCTTCCTGGCAAACAGCCAGACTGGATATCAGAGAGGAGCTTGCCATTCAGAGTAAAAATTCTCCCTTTTTGCCTTAGGCCGCCTCAATAAGCATTGGGAAGGGAGAGTCAGAAGACTGGGCTAAACTTTCACTCTTCTCTGGAAGTGTTCTGGTTATCTATTGCTCTATAAAGTCATCCCAGCAATCACTCACTATTGTTACCTCTCCTGATTCTGGTGAGAGACTGGGCTCAGCCAGATGGTTCTCATGCAGGGTCTCTCAGTTGGCTTCCGTGAGACAGAGAAGATGAAAGAGTCATCTCAAAGGCTTTTCCATCCACATGTCTGGCCCTGGGACTAGGGAAGTTCAAATGCAGGGGCTGGAACAGCTGGGGCTTCTCCGCCTTTCTCTTTACCTTCATGTGTGCTGTCCATGTGCTCTCTGCAGCATGGTGGCTTCAGGGCAGATCTACTTGCTACACAGCCACTCAAGGCTCCACAGGCATCCGTTCTGAGCAAGAGAACTAGACGGAAGCTGTGTCATCTTTTAAGACCCAGCCTCAAAGGCCCCATAGCGTGTTACTTTTGTTGTGCAGTCCCAGAAGCTCACCCAAGAAGCCCATTCAATTTCAAAGAGGCCATCTCTTGACTAGGGGTGGGGTGGGGGGTTGAATTTCGGAAGCACATGAGACTGAACACATTGTTGTGACCAATTTTGAAAAATACACTCTGTCACAGGAAGTTTGACACAATTTTGTTGAATTAATAAATGACCATATACCATCAATAGTAATACTTATTGACACCTACTTTATGTGAGTATCTAACCGATGGAGCTGTTGTGAGGATTTATTGATTAAAACTGTATATCTAAAGTACTTGAAATAGTGACTGGCTCATAGTAAGTGCTTATATAGATGTTAGCAACACTCTACAGTTACAGAGAATTAGGGATCGATAACGATAGTGTCCACTGACCACTCTTCCCTGCCATTCGGGTTTCAGTTGTCCATTCCACTATTCAATAACTTAATACCTAACCTGACTGCAGTTCCACGCCTCCCTCCCCCAGGAATGCAACCTTTAAACACCCATGGAATTTCCTGATCAGCACTAGGAAATTTACTGATAGACCCCTTCTGTTCCCCTTAGGAGGGCAACCTTGTCTAAAACAATGGATTCTTTGCTAATAATTTCCTTTTTTCCACTCTCTCCCTACCTTTAACAACATTTCCCTTTCTGTAGCCCTTTGGAGTTCCCCTCTTCTTGCGAGACAGGATGCTGCCCGATTCATGAATCGATTAATAAAGACAACGGGATCTTTAGAATTTACTTGGCTGAATTTTTGTTATTTAACATTGCCAATTTTTTGTTAGTACCCCCATTCAGGGATGGAGCCTAATTCCCCTTCCCTTGAACCTGGGCTAACCTTAGTGACTTGCATGACCTATAGGATGTAATGGCAATAACATTCGGGGGCTTCTAAGCCTTGGTATTAAGAAGCCGAGCAACATCTACCTGGATCTCTTGAAGCATCCTATCTGGGAGTCTGAGCCTCCATGTAGGAAATACGACTACCTTGAAACTGCCATGTGGAGAGAGCATGCTTACTTAGATGCTCTGGTGGGCAGTGCCCACTGAGACCAGTCTCCCAGCTCACCTTGCCATGACACCAGACACATGAGTGAATCCTCCAGACTGGCCTGTCAGCCGAATACCACTGAGTGACCTTTGTTGATGTTGTGTGGAACAGAGGATTGCCCAACCAACAAAATCATAAATACCATAAAATGATGGGTGTTTTAAGTCACCAAATTTTGAGGTACTTTGTGAGAGAGACTTAAATAACCGAAACAAGTGACTACACCCGGAATGCCCCCATTCAAGAGATCCTCTGCTTTATGCACTCCGGAGAATATGATTTCAAACTTCTGCCGAAGTGGGAGAGGGCGGTGACAGCAGTGCAGTACTGGGGATTCTACAGACAGAAAAAACCCGGTGTTTTTATTCTTAAATTTTTTTATTCTGAAAGTATAACCACTTTCAGAAGCACCCGGTGTAGCAAGACCTGCATAATCTGAGAAATTCTGCCATACTATGTTGCTTCTTGGTTTGACCTACTCTGGGCTCAGGAGCCCCCTTTTCTCAGGTCTGCTAAGTCAAGGATCACCTGTCTCTCTGCTTTCTAGCTTCCAAAATTTCGTTCTTTTTCCTCTCTTGTTACCTTGTTCTTGTGAGATTTTTTTTAATCTGCTTTTGTTTTACTTGAATTTCAAGAGAGAGCTGACACAAATGACATATGTTCAATCTGCTATCTTTAATTTAAAGGCTCCTTTGAGTCTTTAATTTCAACAATGGCATTAATTTTTTTTTAATACTCTGTCTTAGATCAGGCTCCCTAGAAGCAGAGATTCTTGTGTAAGTGCCTTACACAAGGGCTTATTCTTGGGAAACACTTGTACTTGAGACAGCAGCAGAGTGCAAAGTAAGAAGCAGAGCACAGTTGTGGTTTCTACAGAAATTTAGTTCCAGTCCAAGCCCACAGGAGCTCTGGAATTGGAAGGGTATCACAAATTTATTCCTGGCTTTTTGTACCCCAGAAACTTGGCTTTGGACTGTGGCTCCCCAACCTGCTGTGAGGGCATTTATGAGAGAAAGGGGCAGTTGTGAGCTATGTGTATCTGCCTGGTAAAGGTGATTTTGGCAGAGTGCATCAGCTCCATTCCCAGCCTTTTGTTTGTTTATTGTTAGAGTAGCCTAATTGTTAATTTTTAAGGAATGCAACAGTCTCTCTAATCACTGAGGAAATGAATTTTCCTATTTCATTCTTTTTCATCCTGATTTTGTTTCCTCTAGGTGAGTTCATAAAGTGAAGCTCGGAAATTTTATCAAAGCAGAGAAAGGGGACAGAACGAGGTCTAGAATCTAAACCAGTCCGATCCTAAAACCCATGTTCTTAACCATGTCAAACCACCTTCTTTTGCTACATCTTAATGACATGATTTAATGTCACCTCTCCGGCTTTAAGGGTGTAATAGCCACTTGGATTTTGTTCTATTGGATAGCAAACACACTCCCCCAAGCTACCTACCCTCTATTAAATAAAATCCGAATTTGCCGGTAGCTTCAAAGGATTCATTCTGCAAGCACCAAGCACCTACTATGTGCTGGACCCTGTACTTGGCGCCTGTGCCAAGACGACCTAGACTCGGTGCCTTCGAGGCCGGTGTCATTCGGGGAGGCAGCAACGAACGCATAAACCGGTCTCACACGGCGTGAGCGCGGCTCCCGGGCCGACCCTAGGGGCTGCCGACCAGTACCAAACCCTGGTAATTTCCTGGGGAGGAGAGAACGATCTGCGGCGGCTCCGAACTCCTATTCCCAAAGGTGTCCCCAAGGAAAGGGAACTCCGTTTTCCGCAAGGGAGATGGGAAACTACTGGGAACTTTTCGGGGGTATTTGTTTCAATGTGCAGTCGTGATTTCACTTCCCACTGCTCTGGCCGCAGACTGGGCGAGAGAAAGTGCGGTTTCCCGGCGGGGGATGGAGGGGGGTAGAGCGGTGACTCGCTGCGGGCCTCCGGGCCTCCGCCGGCCCAGGGCGGGCGCGGGAGAGGCTCGCAGCTCCGAGAGCTTGGGGGCGCCCGGGCGCCTCAGTCGCGGAGAGTCCAAGTGCTCGGAGTCTGCCGAGGCAAGCGCGGGGCCGGGAGGGCGACGGGGCCGCGGAGCCTGGACAGCGCGCCGGGTCTCTGGCGGGGCGCGGGGACGTGCCGGGTGCAGCCCCAGGTTTGGGAGCGAGGCTGGTTCCCCGCTGGCCGCCAGGCGTGGCGGTACCGACCCCGGGCCCCAGGTGCGCTTCGCCCCGCCTCCCGGAGGATCTTCCGGTCCCGTGTGCAGAGGGACAACCAGGAACTCGGACTCGGTCTCCACCCCGAAGTGGGGCGGGTCCGCCCGGGATAAGACCCGCTCCCCGGCCCCGGGAACGGCGTGATCTGCGCGGCCGCCGGGGACGAGCTCAGCCCGGTCTCGGCACGAGCGGTAAGGGGGCCCTGTGCCGGGGGTCCTGGGCTCGGGGAAAGGGGCGCAGCAGCCTCGGGGCGCCTCGCGGGAACAGCCCTGCGCCGCGCCCAGGAGGGGGTGCCCGCCGCCTGCCTGCGGGCGGGGCTTGGGCGGCCACCAGGTGGAGCGGGCGCCGGCCGCCCGGGGTTTGCTCGAAGTGGGCCTGGCGCAGGCGGGTATCCACCGGCACCTTCCAGCTCGGAATGTAGACGGGTCAGAGACCTCGGCAGTTTTCTGTTGAGTTCATGTGCCAAGAACTGCGCTGGCTTCGGGCATTAACAAGAAAGGATTGAGTTAATACTCCCTGCAGCTGACTCAATCTAATACCTAAGTTTTCTTTTTCGTTCTTTCTTTTCTCCTTTTAAGAAACTTACTTGCTTTTCCTAGTTTCTTACCCTGTCTCTCCTCACGTATCTAATGGCCTCAGCAGAATGGCCGGCTGGCACGTGGGAATCTGTTTTTTTTTTTTTAAGATTTTTATTTATTTATTCATGAGAGAGAGAGAGAGAGAGGCAGAGGGAGAAGCAGGCTCCCAAGGAGCAGGGAGCCCGATGCGGGACTCGTTCCCAGGACCCTGGGATCATGACCTGAGCCGAAAGCAGACGCTTAACCATATGAGCCACCCAGGCGCCCGGGAATCTGTTGTTATGAGATCTATGACTTGAGTCTGCCACAGGCACAGTCTCACTCTTTTGTCTTGGCTTTGACTAGCGGGAGACTTTGGGGCCAAAGAGACTTTTGCTTTTCAACAGTCTGCCCCACTGTAAGTGCTCCCTGGGTTGATGCAAGTCCAGGAGCTGTACTGAGTAACCCACACCTTTCATGACAACTGGGCATCTGCTCTCTCCAGCTCACCGTGGGAAGAATGGATAGGGTCACCCCCTCCAAATTATCCATCCCACCTCCTCCTTACATTGCAGGTAACACTTCTGATGGCCAACCCCTAGCTCTTTCCTTACCAGGGAGTTCTCAGAAGACACAGAGGTGGAAGAGCAAGCAGGAGGGGAAGGGAACAGGAATGAGATGGGTAATCACAGCCAACCAAGACCTGCTTCCTTCCCAGAGCCCAGCCCTATCTGGTCAAGGCCAGATTTCTGTTGTTTTGGGGGGAAACACACACACACACACACACACACACACACACACACACACACACACAGGCACATGACTGTTAGATCAAGGGTGTCTATGAATTTCCCTCCTAAATATTTTTACATTTGGCTAGGGATATTTTTTTCTCTGAAAGCAAGTAGGAGAGTAACATGCAGTCAGATCGAAACACACCAGCCCTCAGCATCTGAAGAATGAGCCCCCTGGCCATCCTCAGACTCATATCCTTTGGCCCATTTCTTTATGTCTAACCACTCATTTGTTTTTCCCCATCTGGATCCTCTGCTTGTCCACGAAGCCCACTCTTCAAGAGTGAGTACCGGGCACTGCCAGGGAATACCTGAAGGTTCAGAATAAACCAAGGGCCTGGGGGGTGGGGGTCAATTTTATCTCGATATTTGAAATTAAAAACACTTTTTATGCTAAAACAACCAGATATATTTTAGAGTAGAATTCAAAATTTGTACCTTTTTAATATAAAACAAGAAACTTAAAATTTTTTTTGCTTGGGATTTGGGCTGTGATTTGGCCCATACCTAGCCCTTGAGGGTTTGCTTTCCCTGCAGTTAGGGCTACTGTGAAGGCAGTTTGATGGGTGCTGCCGTGTCCTATCTGGAGGGACTTTGAAAAACAGTCATCCTTGGTTACTCATTTAATAGTGATTTCAACTTGAGGTAGGGTTCCTAATCTTGTTTTACAGATGAGGTGGGTGTGGGGACACATTAATGGCCCTAAATTCTTGAGGGGCTTGGCATGTAGACCAGAGAATAAACTCATTCCTTGTGGTTGGGCAGAGCTGTGTTGGATGGCGGGTTCTGCTGGATGTACGGTGTGGCTTTTGAAACCCCTAGGCTGGGTGGACTTGGAGATGGAGAGCTTTCTCAGCAGAGGCCTCTAGGCAGGGGCCTTGTAGCCCCTTTTGGATGGGGCTGTGAAGGGTAGAAGGTTAAACTAAGATGACCTCCAAAGCCATAGCTTTCTCACTTCAGGGTACATCAGAATTCCTCAGGAAGCTTACACAACGTGGAGATTCTTGCCCCAATCCCCGGGATTCTCATCCAATATGACAGGGTTGGGCCCAGGAAAATGCATATTTAATAGGTTCCCTGGATGATTGTGATTCAGATGTTTCTTGGACCTTGCTTTGAGAAATTAAGCTTTAGAAACACATGAATATATGCATGCTTGATAAATGAAGTCAAGCATTAACAAAAACCTGGAACTTCAGGGAATTTAGGCCTGTCATTATGCTGTAAATAATGTGGTAAAAGCTGACATTGTCCCCATTCTCAAGGACAGCTCTTTATTATACCTATCACATCAAATGCACCCCATAGTTTTATAGTGCTTGACACCCCTACGCCAGAGGGTCTAAACCAAAGGGGTTTTGTTTATTTTTAAACTTAATTGAACCTGAGATGGATTACTATATTAAGAATAATTTACCTGGAAATGTAGGATTTGTTAGGTCTGTTGCTTGTTTTATTGGAACTAGCTTGTTAGTGTTCAGTTGTGGTCTGCACTGGACTAAGAGCTTTTGCTATGGGAACCTGAACCACCACCTTTGAAGAATTCTTTTTAAAGGCTCAAGATGTTTGAGGTCAGTAAATTGCCATATTGCTTCTTGGTCCAGATTGCTAAACATAAGAACCTGAGTGAATGTTTTCACCAGAATGAACCACAATCAGCAGGGGGGATAAATTGCAGCTATAGGCCAGACTATAAATTGCTCTGGAAAAGACCTCCACCAACCCCACCTCTCCATCATTAACCCTTTAAGGCCTACAGCATGAGCGGCCTGACTTGTAACAGAGCAGGAAGTCCCAAGAGTGGCCTTTTGTCAGGTCAGTAGAAAGACCTCCCTGCCCAGTCGCTGTGGATTCATTTCTCTGGGTTAAGGCACTCGTCCCCCCTGCACCCCTCCCACCAGAGGTAACATTAAATTATTACCAGAAAGTAACATAGAAGGTTTGTGATGGGAACAAGTTCTCCTGATTTATGTGTACTTGAGTCATCTCCCCTGGAGCAGGTCCTTAAGAGATACAAGCCTGGTGGTATAATCAGTCCCCAGCATCTTCCCTCTCGCTCCTCTTCAGGGAGCTCAGGAAGGCATTTTCTGGGTCCTGCCTCATTTCAGCTTTTGCTATCAATGCTTTTGGATGCTATACAAGAATCCATTGACTCAGTAGTTCTCATCCTTGTCAGTTATAGACTGCTTTGAGAATCTGGTTAGAGCCATGAATTGTCTCTTGAGAAAAAGAAACACATATTTGACATTGTTCATACAGTTTCAAGGGGTTTATGGACAGCTGTCTAAACCCAGTCATGGATACCTAGCAGGTACATAGATGGAATTGCCCTGAAATTGGGCAGTTTGTCAAAATTTAAAAATGGATTTGCCTTTGTTCTAGCAATGTGAATTCTGAATTTGTCATAAAGATATACTTGGATATGTGTGTAGAGGCATGTGGACAAGGATATATAGACTGCAGCCTTGTTTGTAGCAATAAAAGATTGGAAATGAACTAAATATCTGTCACCAAAGGGCTGGTTAAATTATGGAACATCCATTCAGTGTAGTACTATGCACTGGTTAAAAAGTGATGCAGGTTGACAAGAACAGATATAGAATGATATCACAGAATCTTTTAAAAAACATTTTTTTTTAAAAAGTAAAATATAGGTTTGCATGGTATTCTACTACTTTTTTGTAAGAATGATGGAGACTGTCATCTATATGCTTGTTAATGCATTAAACAGTTCTGATAGTATACATAGGAAAATTATAACAGTGGTTGCCAAAACAAGGTAGAGGGGTAAAGTTCATCCAGACTTATCACTTTATACCTTTTTGTATTATTTGAATTTTTTTAATCATATTCACATATTATCAATTTTTTTAAAATAGAGAGTTAACAGCTATCACCTACCCATTTAACATTGCTTGTGAAGAGGGAGAATGAAGTAGAAATGAAAAATACATGTGTATTTTAAAATTTTCCAACCTCAAAATTAATACAAGATCATATATTTTCTTATCTGTATACAAGGAGCCAATATGCAATTATGCTTCAGTCTCCAGTGAGATACAATAGCAGTCACTTGTTCTTATCATACATTTCAGTTGGGCTGATTTTTCCTTTGGGTACACTCCAGCTAGTTCCAAAAAGAATGTAAGGTGCCTTGAACTGCATGGTGGAGAAAGCTCTGTATGTACATGTTCTGATGAGTTCCATGTGTTTTTAGCTGCAGAAGCAGAGACAGGGGTAGATGGGTTAAGTCCCAGCCTGTCGGCTAGATAGACCTGCTAAGGCAGGACCTGGGTCAAAGTCCTAGCAATGATGTCAGATCTTGGGCACTGAGGGGCCCTGGCCTTGGCCTCAGAGCCTCTTAGTCAGTGAGGCCCCTGCCTGTGCATGTTGGAGCCTTCATTTCACAGATATTAATAGCTAATGTTCACCAGTGTTTCCTAGGAGCCTGACCCTGTGCCAAACAACTGGCATGTCATTTATTAAATTTTCATCCGTAATAAGCGGGTGCTACCATTATCATCCCCATTGTATAAGTGAGGAAACTGAGGCACAAAGAGGTTCAGGAATTTGCCGGAGGTCACGTACTAAGTGCAAGTGGTGGAGCCAGGATTTGAATGTGGCAGTCTGATTCAACACCCTGTGCTCTACCACTCTGTTATACTATCTAATGGGTTAAGAACGGGGAATCGGCCTGAAAAGGCAGGGCTGGGAGATTAAGCTGGCTGTGGGGCTGACCTCCTTCAGAGGCGAAGAGGTAGAAGCTGTGTCCGTACCACTTGTCTGAGATGAACTTGATGCTGACCTGGGTCATTCTAAATATCCAGGGGGTCCCACGTGACAGGTGAGCGAGGAGTGCAGCAGTTATGGACCAAGACAGTGTGCTACTCTTGATTCAGTAGGCCCATCCAGGCGGTAGCAAGACTTGGGGCAGCGTTTATTTATTTAGTTTTAAAGATTTTATTTATTTATTTGACAGAGACAGCGAGAGAGGGAACACAAGCAGGGGGAGTGGGGGAGGGAGAAGCAGGCTTCCCTCAGAGCAGGGAGCCCGACGCGGGGCTCGATCCCAGGACCCTGGGATCATGACCCGAGCCAAAGGGAGAGGCTTAACGACTGAGCCACCCAGGCGCCCCTTGGGGCAGCATTTAAAGGCAGGAGAGACAGCCCAGCACTTTGGGGAAGAGTTTTCAGGTGCGAGGCAGGATGTCAGCAGCCCCTGCCAAATGAATACAGGTTCACCCACTTATCATATAATGTGATAGGCACTAGAGATTTGAAGATAAAACATAACAGACCCTCTCCTTAGGGAGATAAACAAGCAGATCAATAATTCAAAACTCATAGGACTGCATGATAAATGATTTGATACACGTTGCACAGACTGCCATAGAACAATAGAGGAGGTGTACCTAACTCCATCGTGGGTGGTCAGAGAAGGCTTCCTGGAGGTGCGAGAGGAGACAGGTTTATGTAGGGGCACAGGGATGACAAAGCAAGACCATGTATTCACTGGAGGTGTGGCCTATTGATCAGAGCAGGGCTGGTCCCAGACAGAAGAGTGGGAGGGCCCTCAGAAATTAAGGTCATTCTGTAGGCCTGTGGGGAACAGGACCAATTGGTCTTGGGGGGCAGGTCCTAGAGGGTCCATAGTCAGAACTACTGTCCTGGATGGTAGATCCTTGTTTTCTTTTGCATCTGCTCTAGTGCTTAGCCCCTTTGTCTAATAAATGTTCTTTTAATAAAATGGAAATGCTGGGCACCAAGAAGGAAATCAAGGCAGAGATTTAGGCTTGGAGAAACAAGACTCCCTGTTTCACTGTCCTACGCCTGGCCAACCCTTCAAGGTTCAGCATGGACATAGTCTCCTTCCCTGTTTGACTTAATCTGGGTGAGGGACCTCTCCAGTATGCGTGCTTCTCTTTCTCTGTGATTCTCCTGTCACAGAAATGTTCACGCCTTATTGTGTCTGATTCCAGGCCTGGGCCGCCCCCTCAGCTCTGAGCTCCTCTGAAGGCAGGAACTACACAGCCCCCATCCCCTGGCCTAGCACATAGTGTGTGTTACTATGTGTGCTGAATGAATGCATGATTTCCCATGGCCTGGAAAATTGAGTCCAGTCTCCAAGCTCAACCTGCCACAAAATGACCCATTTGTGAAAATTACCTTTCTAGAACTTTGTCTCCCACCGCTTTCTTCAGAGTGTAAAGCTCCGGCCCCACTCCAAATGAAGTATTTTCCAAATCGTAGCTAAAGCTTCATTTTCACTGTTCTCTCTCTGCCAGCAAAACCTTTCACTATTGAAATCCTATCTGTCTTTGGAAGCCTAAGTCAAATGAGAACATTTGACTAGGAGTGGGGCGGGCTGGGGTGGCGTGGGGCGGGGAGCTTAGTCTCTCTTCTCCTGCCCTGCAACTCTGCAATAGTTAACACCTGCTGCTTTGTCTTGGGTTGACTGTCTGTCTCTCTTACTAGCTTGCATGTTCCCTGACAGCAAGATACTGTTTCCTCCATCTTTGTCACAATGCCTGGTACCTGATGAGGCAAAATCAATACTTAAGTAAGGACTATGAGTGGCTGCACACATGGTGAGCGGCAGTTTTGGAACTGGGTTTCATGCAGGGACCACCTGTGTGAGAATCAGGACCTGGAACAGGATGTGAGGGGAATCCCCAGGGGTGCTTATTGAAAATGGATTCAGTAAGGTCTTTGGGCCCCACCAGAGATTTACTGATTCAAGTTCTAGAGTACAGCATCCCTAAAATCTGTATTTTTAAACACTCCCCAGGTGCTTTTGGTGCACACTAAAATTTGAGAACTTTTCCTAGATACCATGTTAAGTATCTTACAGTCTCTATTATAATTAGGATCCTTTTGAAGGCATAGCTACAGACTCAGTGTCCTGATATCATCCAAGGCCAGAAGAGAGAAGGAAGTTGGCAGGATAACTGGCTTTATAATCTGGGGGAAGTCTTTTTCCGAAGCCTCTTGGTAGGCTTGTTCTTATTTCTCGTTGGCCTGAAGTGGGTCACTTGGCCACTTGAAAACCATTTGTTGCCATTGGAATGGGGTTGCCTCAGACCAATCATTATTTTATTTTATTTTATTTTTTTTAAAGATTTTATTTATTTATTTGAGAGAGAGAATGAGAGACAGAGAGCACTAGAGGGAAGAGGGTCAGAGGGAGAAGCAGACTCCCCGCCGAGCGGAGAGCCCAATGCGGGACTCGATCCCGGGACTCCAGGATCATGACCTGAGCCGAAGGCAGTCGCTTAACCAACTGAGCCACCCAGGCGCCCCCAGACCAATCATTATTTCTTCCTGGGATGAGTCCTACCTTCCTGATTTTCCAAGCCCAACCACTAAGCTCATGAAAGTTCTCTTAATGAGGAAGGAAGGTATGGTGGGGATTGACATTATTACTAATCCTCTTAGAAATCCTGCACAGTAGTCACTACTATGTCAATTTTATGTCAGAATAGAGTAGCCGTGTTAGGTGGGGTTAAATCTGGAGGGCAGAGCAGAGCCTGGAATTTGGCCCTTGTCCTGGATTCCCAGCCTGCTATGTCCAGCATGGAATGATCTCCATTACAGCCTCTGCCAGCATGTGGGAAGAGAATTGAATTCAGAGTTTCACAGATATCGTAAAATAACATCAGGTTTGCAGGAGTAATGCGTGTTTGTAGTGAATGGTTTTGAGAACTCTGTTATTTAAATAATCTTTGCCAAACACATTTCCTGAGTCATATTTATACAAATATTTTAAAAGTGTTATGACTCTCTCCGTTAATAGAATTTTACTTGTGTTTTATCCCCATTCCCTTATACTTGATGTGTGATCATGAATGGGAATCTACACTTAGGAATGACCATGGAGCATTTTGAGGACCTTTTTGAGCACCAGTAGTTGGAATCTGGAATCATTACTGTAGAGCAGTAGTTCTCAAATTTGAGAATGCATCAGAATCACCTGGTGGGCTTCTTACAAACCAAATTGCTGGGCCCTACCCTCAGAGTTTTGTAGGTGTGGTGTTGGGCCCAAGAATGTGCACTTTTAACAAGTTTCCAGTGTATGGTGACTGAGTTGTATGAACTTCTTTTAGGTTGAAATACTGGCCTGCTGTTTATTGAAAAGATAAACATAATCATGCACATGGCACATTCTACCCTTTCCAGATTCTCTTGAGCTCCCTATTATAGCTGCCCTGGGGCCTCCACAGCTGGGCTATGATTTGGGGAAACTGGATTCCCTGGGTTTTCTGTGCTTTGGTCAATCTATGGAAGGCTTATGGAACTGAGGGTGGAGGCCCGACATGGTTGTGAGATAATTGAGACACACAAGTGGAAATATGATACGGTTCCACATAGGAGATACCTACTAGCCAAATTCAGAGACAAGAAATAGAATGATGGTAAGCAAGGGCTGGGATAAGGGAGAAATGGGGAATTATTGAATGGGTACAGAGTTTCTGTTTGGGATACTGGAAGAGTTCTGGAAATGGATAGCAGGGATGGTTGCATGACATTGTGAATGTAATTAATACTACTGAATGGGGCACCTGGGTGGCTTAGTGAGTTGAATGTCCGACTCTTGGTTTCAGCTCTGTCGTGGTGTTGGGGTCTCGGGGTCCTGGGCTCAAGCCCCACACTGGGCTCCCCGCTCGGCAGGGAGTCTGCTACTCTCCCCCTCTCTCTCTCAAATAAATCTTTAAAAAAATACCACTGAATTATATGCTTAAAACTGGTTAAAATGGTAAACTTGTTTATGTTTATTTTATCACAATTTGAAAAACATCTTGCTTTCTTTACTGTTCTGTCCCCTGGTGGTGTGCTGGAATGTCCTTATATCAGCCTATTAGAAGTGATTGTTAAATTTTCAGGGGTTCTGTGACCTTATTCAGTTCAATTATATGAACTTAGGAGTAAATAAATTATATTAAAATATAGATATTTATAAATAAGCTATATTTAAAATAACATCACTTTCTAATTATTTTACTACCTTGTATTATATATGCTCTTGTGGTTACTTATGTCTACTTCGTCTGTAAATACAATATAATGGTATACTACTGTCTACCTATTCCTGGTTCTAAGTTCAGTGACATCGTATTGGTAATTTGAAATCAGTCATGTTGGAAATATTTATGTCAAAGAAATAGCTATAAATCAAGGTTTTCTTTCTTTGGAGAGCCAACTGTTAAGTTTATCAGCAAACTCCTGGTCTTGCCATGTCTTTTTTTTAAGATTTTACTTATTTATGAAAGAAAGAGAGAAAGAACAAGCAGGGGGAATGACGGGCAGAGGGAGAGGCAGGCTCCCTGTTGAGCAAGGAGCCCAATGTGGGACTCGATCCCAGGACCCTGGGATCATGACCTGAGCTGAAGGCAAATGCTTAACCAACTGAGGCACCCAGGCGTCCCTGGTCTTACCATGTCTTATTGGTGGGGCAGGGTTGGAGTAAGTTTGTAGGAATAAAGCTTGGGATCTTCCAGGGAAACTTTGTTAAATTGAATTCTAGCCCTTTCCAAACAGCTGTGCCTTTGGGTATTTTTGGGTTCCTAGAAAAGAAGAGGTTGTGGCAAAGTTTAGTGGGTGGGAAACAAAATGAGTCATATGGTAAATGAGTTACTTTAACATCTTGGGCAAGAATTTCCTCAACTGGAACATGAAAAGGGGTGGGAGAGAAACTAATAGAAGTGATTGCTCTAGCAATGGGAAAGGGATACTTTTTTTTTTTAAGATTTTATTTATTTATTTGACAGAGAGAGACACAGCGAGAGAAGGAACACAAGCAGAGGGAGTGGGAAAGGGAGCAGCAGACTTCCCGCTGAGCAGGGAGCCTGATGTGGGAATCGATCCCAGGACCCTGGGATCATGACCTGAGCTGAAGGCAGACGCTTAACGACTGAGCCACCCAGGTGCCCCAGGAAAGGGATACTTTTAAAGAAAGTTTTTTTTACGGACATTTCCCAACATATACCCAAGTGAGAGAATAGTAAAATGAACCTCTACGTATTTATTCATCACCTGACTCAACAATTATCAGTATTTCACCAAAAAAGAGACTTTCCAACTATTGAAGTAATGAGAGGGAGGAGTATAAACGAAAAGATGGCCAGATATGATTGAAAATTTCTCTTCCAAATTTTGGTTGTACTGAATTAAAAGGATAATATGAAATTGGTAAAATACTTAATAATACACTTTAGATATAAAATATTAAAATTTATAATACAGGAATAATTTCTGTAAATTTTGGTAAAGCACCAAGATGCTAAAAATAGGCGAAAAATGCAAACAGATAATACACAAAGAAGGACAGGAGTTGAAAAAAGGGAGTCAGTGTTCCTACTACTGATTTTAAAAAGCAAGTTAAATCAATAATAAGATTTAGTATTACACCCAAATATTACATTATAAAGAAATAAAGCAAGCAGGCTTATGGTTGGCAGGGCTTCGGACGTCCTTGTAAATTTGGAGGACAACTGGAAATATTCATAAGTATCAGATATCACAAGAAATATGTCAAAAACAAGAATAAAATATCTTACAAAGCTAAATACAAAGATTGTAGCCATGGTCTCAGAAAACCTGAACAACCAGTAGTAGGGACATTGAATAAGTTATAAGATATCAATATAATGGAGGAGTGTAATTTTAGCACAGTGATCTATATGGTAATTGTGTGCAGTATGAAAAATAAAATTTTTTTGTAAATTTTATTTATTTGACAGAGAGAGACACAGCTAGAGAAGGAACACAAGCAGGGGGAGTGGGAGAGGGAGAAGCAGGCTTCCCGCGGAGCAGGGAGCCCAATGTGGGGCTCGATCCCAGGACCCTGGGATCATGACCCGAGCTGAAGGCAGACGCTTAACGACTGAGCCACCCAGGCGCCCCTGCAGTATGAAAAATTAAGAGGAAAGAGTAGAACGCAAAATCATATACATACTGTGATTACAGTTAAAATATTGGCACAAATAGAAATAACAGTAGATGGTAAGTTTACATTGTTTTAAAATGTCCTTCTCAGTGCTTAAAGTTGAGTAAATAATTTACGAAATAAAATGAAAGAGGGAAATAGGGGATTGCTTAAGGCCTCAGAGTTTCTACAGTTCTCTAAAAGTTAATCTTTTCCATTCATTGGCAGTGGAAAGATCCATAATTTTCAGCATCGCAACGGAAAATTTTACTTCTACCCACGTTCTGCTGGGTTTAAGAAACAAGTTTATCAGCTCACACAGGCAATTTCATAACAGCTGGAAGGAAGGAGAGGCTAACATGACAGGTAAAAGTAACACTAACTGCCCTGTATTGTTACCTGCCATAAAATCCTGAGGTTGCTAAAACAGAAATAAAATTATAATAAATAAGCCAAATAATACATTTCAATATATAAATTATATTACATTATATTTTCATTTAAATTTACCAAATTTAAATCTCTGTTGCTAAAACAAATAAAATTATAATAAATAAACCAAATAAATTTTCTGTCATGTACATTTATTACCTTTGAAATTCAAAAATAAATAAAGGTTTTTAAAAAGTTAGCCAGTATTTTCTGTTTTATCCTTCCTGTGATATTTCCTGAGGTGTTAACATTAAATTTTTTATGATCTCTGCAGATAGTCTCCACTTCTTTTAGAAGGATTCCTGCTGGAGGATTCTATTTTTATGAAAACAAAACAAAAAAACCCACAAAAACAATTTAGTTGACACCAAACTGTAGTGAAAAGAAAGATATTTAGATATGACTTGGTGAGCCCTCTTAAATACATATGTATGTTTTACAAATCTAAGATGTCACTTAATTAAATAAAGGGAGGGAAAGGATGATCATAGAAAATTAACCTGGGCCTTGATACGATGAGTACAAAATATTTAAGCCAAACTCTTTCGTCTCAGAGGATTTCTTGATGTTATTACACTAGTCATTTTTCCCTTCCTATTAATTAATTAACTAATCTTTCAAGATTTTATTTGTTTATCTGAGAAAAAGAGAGAGAGAGGGAGCACCAGTGGTGGGAGGGGCAGAGGGAGGAGAACAAGCAGGCTCCCCGCTGAGCAGGAGCCTGACCCAGGGCTCCATCCCAGGGCCCTGAGATCATGACCTGAGCTCACAGGTGCCCCTCCCTCCTATTTAGAATGTGTATTATTTTGCCAAATAGTGAGGGTACACGATAGTTTCCTGAACTTTTCTTGTGAACAATTAAGCAGATTATTTCCAGGAATAGACTTTCCCTTTAAATATTCTGAGGCCTAATTCCTTTTCTCTTCTTCTCTAGCATTTTGTCCTAGGCCACATTGTGTTTTTCTTTCTTTTTTTAACAAATGGGGAAATGAAAGCGCTCAGAAAATGAGCACTTTTTTTGTGAGATTTAAAAGAAATCATCTGGTCATTCACATGAAGTGTTTAGAACCGTATCTGACACATAGTAAAATAAGGGCTCAACAATAGCTACAGTCATTATTATTAAACAAGGCCAAGTATGTCTAGAGCAGTGGTATGCAATACAAAGACAGGGAGAGGCACAAATGTGTTTGAATTATCTAGTAGTCACATTTTAAAAAGTTACAAGAGACAGGTGAAATGAACTTTAATAATATAGATTATTTTACACTTTACCCCATAGATCCAAAGTATTATCATTCAACATCTAATCAATAGAAAAAAAATATTAAGATGTTTTACAGTCTTCTTTTCAAACTACGTTTTAACAATCTGGTGTGAATATTTTACACTGACAGAACATCCGAATCTGAATGCTTAATTTTCTTTCTTTTCTTTTTTTTTAAAAAGATTTTATTTATTTATTTGACTGAGAGAGACACAGCGAGAGAGTTTTGTGAAAGCCCTTCTGGAGAAGACCATCATTCTTAGATGGTCTTAGAAGACCATCCCAGGACCCCGGGATCATGACCTGAGCCAAGGGCAGACGCTTAACGACTAAACCACCCAGGCGCCCCTAGAAGAATTTAATTTTAATTACAAATTATAATTTACATAAATATCACTGCAACTGGTGCTGTCTATAAAACATTCAAATAAGCACATGAAAAAAATTACGTCAGTGCAAAGAAAACTATTCAGAGTGAGCAAATCTGTTGATCCCAGCTAGATGGGTGGCGTGATTAGGTGTAACACTAGAAAAGATGCAGCATGCCTGACGTGTGTACTCATTGCAGGGGTTAAAGTGAAATGTAGCTGACCAAAACATAAAAGTTGTGTGTTAAGGAAAAATAGTTTATACTGCATCAATTTGAAAATTTAAAATTAAACCAAATTTGAAATTCAATTTCTCAGTTGCACTGGCTGAATTTCAGTGGCTCAGTAACCACACGTGGCTTGGTGCCTACGGCATTGTACAGGGCAGGTGTAGAGCTTGTGACTTTCAAAAGACAGGAGGCACCCCATCCCATGCACCTTTTTGTGTTGGCATCAGCTTTAAGCAGGTGACAAAGTTGTTGGTACAGTGCCTGGTCCAATTCCCAGTTTCTAGCTCGTTTTCTCTTTGTTCTTCTCTGCTTCTCTGAGGTGGCACCTTTTCCTACCCCCCGATGCTGGTTCTCTGAGCTATAGATATGTAATATACATTTATTATAATTCTAAATTATAAATACATTATAAATTTTATATATGTTATATATAGTTATTATTTATATATAATATATAAAATGTAAATACATAAAGTATACTTCCCGGCATGCATTTCTGCCAAGGTTCTTCTCATTGGTCACCTTTGCCTGCATCCATTCTGCCACCACAGTGTCTATCCCAACACCTCTTTGCTGGTTTGGGGGTGAGTAGGGCCAGTAAGGGATCCCCCTCGTAGCTCCTCAGCTCAGATGGGTGGACTGGAATGAGGTTTTCTGGATGGATCCCCTTAACAGACAGAGCTGCAGGGGAGGTATCACGCATCTCCCCACCATCATGCACACGTGCACATACACATACTCTCCTTCTGTCTTAAAGTAGCTTCAGTTCCTCTCAGCTGCTGATATAATCTCATGTCAGTCCTAGTCTTTTCGGTTTTGTCATGAGTTTCTTCTTGTGCCTTCCCATGCCTTCGTCAGGTTTTTAATGACAAATTGAGAGAGGCTGCATCAGAAACAGCAAGTTCCCTATGTGAACCAGAAATCCACTGTGGAAGAATTTTAACACATCTGTTTTTGTATTCTTCTGCCAGAGTCAGCTTAAACACTGAGGGAGTGGCTGCTCCAGGGGCAGGGGGAGATGCCCGCACAGCTAGAACTTGCCTATTTGCTGGGCATGGGAGGTGGCAGGAGAAAATGTGACATTTAAGAGAGCAGTGTTTATTTTCTGCTCACTTCCAGATCTCCATGGCTGGGCCAGTGTAAATCTACAAAGGAAAACTGAGCTGCTTTTCCTGTTCATCTGGGAAGAGAGTTTTCTGTTTTCTTCCCTCCTGGGCAAACAGAAGTGGTGGTGTTGAGGGGCACCTGGGTGGCTCAGTCAGTTAAGCAGCTGGCTCTTGATTTCAGCTCAGGTCATGGGATCTCAGGGTCCTGGGATCAGGGCCGTGTCAGGCTCCACGGTCAGTGGGGAGTCTACTTGAGATTCTCTCTCCTTCTCTCTCTGCCCCTCCCCCCATCCCCACATGTGCGCGCTCTCTCTCTCTCTCTCAAATAAATAAATAAACCTTAAAAAAAAATGGTGGTGTTGATAAGGAAAGGACTGGGCTGCATAATACATGTTTTTCTGTAAATAAAACTAGCTGGACAGCAGGGAGCCTGACCGCATATTTGGTTTCTCGCCGACTCACTGCAGATCCCTTCCTTCCTGTGCTCCAGTTTCTCATTCAGATCCAGGCTGTCTGTTCCCTTCCTGCATAACAAGGATTTTGTAAAGAAAGATGGAGTGGATTTTACTTTTTCTGGGAAGGTATAGAAGAGAAAGACTAGATGCTGGATTCAGGGTTCTGATGAGGTGCTTCTCTTGTGCTATCTCTAAGACTCATGCTTGCTGACACAAGAGAAGATGCCAAGACCTTGGAATCTGGGTCTTGGGACATGGCAGCCTATAGTTTGTGATTCATAAGGAGAGGCTGGGGTGACCCAAGTACAGATGGACACGTGAAAACATGCTGAACAAACTAGAACTGGAGATCAGTGCAGTAGCTTGTAATCAGTTACTTGGAGTTTCTGCATTAGATTCTCACTTATCTGGAATAGTTTATTTACGGTATTTCTGAAGAAGGAACATGGAATAAAGTGACCTTTCACATTTCCTTGAGGGCCTCTGGCTCTAAAATAACTCCAAAAATGGGTCAGTAAACATGATGTAACCTGTGGCAAAGCCTAACCATGAGAGACAGATTTTCTCTTTAAATAATTGTTAAACCTGAGGAGTTTAACAATCATGATTTTACCCATAATGCTGTGCAAAAGCTATATGGAATTTGGGGTTCACTGAGTTGGGTTTTGCCTTAAAAGTAGGTATTGCTCAATGAAGGATAATAGCAACATGCTTCCCCTAAGAGGCCATTATCAACCTACAAAGCTGAGACCTTGACCTCTTAAGCTATATAGATGTGTATTATTTTATTGAGGTATAATTTACATACAATAAAATGCACAGATATTACGTTGTTAGTTTGGTGCGTTTTTTTTTTAACGGAGTTCACATTTAAAAAAAAAAACTATTCTCAAAAATTGTGGTAAAATACACCTAGGATAAAATTTACCATCTTAGCCATTTTTTAGTGTATAGTTGAGTGCCCTTAAGCACATTTACAGTGTTTTGCAACCATCACCACCATCTAATCCACAGAACTCTTTCCATTTTGTAAAACTGAAGCTCTGTGTGTGCTAAATTATTCTTTCTCCCTTCTTCTACCCCCTGGCACGGCTATTCCACTTTCTGTCTTATGAATTTGACTTCTCTGAGTGGAATTATACAGTATTTGTGACTTTTTCACTTAGCACAGTGTCCTCAAGGTTCATCCATGTTGTAGCACACATCAACATGCCTTACTCTTTAAGGCTGAATAATATTCCATTGTATGCATGTATGCACTAGATCTTCTTTATCCATCCGTCAATCGACACATGGGTTGTACATGGTTCCATATTTTGGTTGTGAATAATACTGTTCTGAACATGGGTATACAAATATCCCTCCAAGTCCTGGCTTTCAGTTCTTTTGAAAGAATATATATGTATCCAGAAGTGTATATGCCTAGAATATATACCCAGAAGTGGAATTGCTGGATCATATAGTAATTATCCAATTTTTATTTTTTTGAGGAACTGACATACTGATTTGCGTAGTGGCTCTACCATTTTACATTCCTACCAGTAGTGCTCAAGTGTTCCACTTTCTCTACACCTTCCCCAACACCTGTTATTTTCTGTGTGTGTGTGTGTGTGTGTGTGTGTGTGTGTGTGTGTGTGTTTATAGGAACCACCCTAATGGGTGTGAGGGGAGTTGAATAAGTTTGAATAAGTTTTGACAAATGCATATATTTGGGTACTACTACCCCAATCAAGAATCAAGATAAGGAACATTTCTATCACCACTTAAAGTTACCTCTCTCATGCTCCTCTACAGTTAGTATCCTCTCTGCCTCATCACTACCTCCAACCCCTGGGAAGTGGGGGCCCAGGATGGAAGTCCTGTGAGCAGAGTCCAAGGAAGGTGCTGTCTTAGCATTCAGACAGCTGTGAGGACAATGATCTTTTTAAAAATTAATTAATTAAAATTCAATTAATTAACATTTAGTGTATTATTAGTTTCAGAGGTAGAGGTCAGTGATTCGTCAGTCTTATATAACACCCAGTGCTCATTATATCACATGCCCTCCT